>NW_024510468.1:0-520 GCF_017590135.1 Pyrgilauda ruficollis | reverse complement strand
CACATATCAGGAACCAGCTCCCCAAATATCAGATTCATTTTGATGCTAAACATCCTAGAGTATGAATACGAATGTGTTTACTCCAGCCTGAGCTATACAAAAGGCTGCAACTAGCTCCAGTCTGCTTTGATTAATCTGTAATGTTTTAAATCAATCTAAAATTGAAAAAATTCTTTTTTAAAAATTGTTTACTCCATATTTTATTACCAGGGAAAAATAAAAAGGTTGGTTTCCCTTACCTACATTTTTTCTCAAACATGGAAAATATTAGTGACATCCCTAATCTGTTGCTCTTCGAGACATTTAAATAATTAGCAGGATACAATGAAACACTAAGTCACTGGTGAGACACTAGAGCAGGTTGCCTAGAGAGGCAGTAGATGTCCCAACCCTGGAAGCATTCAAGATCAGGTTGGATGAGTCTGAGCAACCTGACTTAATGTTACAGTCATCTGTAACTTCAGTCAACTTCCATCTTAATGGAAGATGTCCATGCACATTGCAGGAGGGTTTGGAATAG
>NW_024510467.1:0-7508 GCF_017590135.1 Pyrgilauda ruficollis | reverse complement strand
GTAAAATCCTGTGATCCCCTTGTCACGCTACTAATAGAAACAGATTCTGTCCTTACATGTTTTGATGGGAATAATGTGCACTGTGTACCAGTGTCGACTAAGGCTTTATATTTTTGTGATTCTGATGTGCCAGGCTAATGACTCGACACAGTCTAAAAAACATGGTTTTCCCTAGCCTCTACCTGGCTAGAGGTAGGGCCCCTCTAAGCCTGGCTATCCTTCTTTCCCTGGGTATATATTTTGGAGGTTCTTTTAAGGGGATCAGACGTGTCATTATCATTATACTTGGCAGTTTGGCTACGGGCTACTGTAGCTGCTACTTTTTTGGTGGAACTTCCTCTCTGAGTCTTGTTGCCTTTTAATTCAAGCACCCGTTGTGCCAGAGCAGCAGTAGATTTTCCATCCCATCTCTTTATATTTTCTCTACAACCATTCAGGAAGTACTACAGCTCAGCCTGTGGGGTGTACCTTCTCTCCCTATCTTGGAGACATCTGTGTTTGGTACTAGAACTTTTGATCTGTACTGATGAGATTTGGAGAAAGCCCTTTTTCATCTCTTCTCTAATCTCTTCTGTTAGTTTCTTGTGATTCTTCTTGTTGTATTGCACTAAGTGGTTTCTTTAGTTATTGTTTCGCACTGGGTGGTCTTGTTATTTTGCAATGAATAGTTCACATGGTTTGTTCCACACACACCCCTCCCCACAAAGCCCCACTAACTAAAAACTAACTAAAAGCAAAGGAAAGCTCTCTCCCACTGTTTGTCTGTGCTGCAAGATAAGTTTGTGGAAATAGCTTAAAACTGTCTGTACGATTAGATAACATTAAAGGAACCACACAGATAACATCAGGAAAAGGATGTGAAAAAATTCCTGCTACTGACCCTGCGGCTATCAATAATTGCCTGTCTGTCGTTATGAGGAAATGGCATACACGTTCTGAGGAAATGGCATATATATTGTGAGGAAATTACATACATGACTCCCAAAAATCAAATCTACACTACTGCAGGACTGGTAAAGAGTCAAACAAAGCTAAAAGAATTCCCAGAACATGTGAAAGACCTCACAGGAATGTTTGAATGTCTATAAATCTCATGAATATGCATGTAGCCAATGTAATGAAAAAAGTATATAAGAAAATTGTTTTAAGCTAACAGTGCTTCTGGCAGTTTGGTAGACACCCCAGTGTTGGATACTGTCCCTTTTATCCCTTATTAAGCCTTTAAAATTTTTAAAGAGTGAGCCTTGTTTCTCACAGACTGGGTGCAATTTCCAAACAGCAGCAGGCTGCATGTTTCAGCCGTCTGGTGAAGAGAAGGTCATGGCTACAGGCACATGCCTGGAGCAGCTGCGGATTGTCAGGGTCAGGGTGATGCCTTGGAGTGGCTACCTAGAACAGAGGACAGACAAGATTAAGAATACAGAAGTAGGTATTTATTAAAGGCCTTCAATAGGTACACCTTGGGCAGTCAAAAGCCTCCAAGAGGGGCTACACCCAAGATGGACGATGGTCACGAGTTTTTCAGACAATTATAAGCTTGGTCTATTTACATATCAGGGGTTAATCCTCCAATTACAGCTTCAGGTAATGAAGTCATATACCCCCAGTTTGCTCCCTCCATACGCATTTTTGTTTATACTTTTCGGTGCCTGATGCAGTAGAGTGTCCTTGAATTTCAGGCCTAGAGGGATTGTTTTGTCTGAACAAAATGTGAAGACAGTTAACTAACACTCTATATGGAGTTTAGAGTTATACACTAATGCAGTACAGGATATGAAAAATATAAAAGGTAAAATCCTAAGGTATCAGGGGCATTGCAGCTACTGGCAGCGGTAGTCGCGGTTGGGTGCAGGCCACGTCCGCTTTGTTGGGGGAAGCGGTGGAGCACCAGATCATCATGGCTTGCCTCAGGGGAAGTGGTGAAGCAGGGTAGAACAGGTATGGATAGGGAAGCGGGACTGCAGGGAGGGAAAAGCAAGGGGGGGAGGGGGGTTGAGCTGACCCTCCTGCTCCCTCCTAGAAACCCAAAGAAAAATGGCTCCTGTTGTGTCGCAGTTAACTACTTTTATGTGCTAAGGCTCTTCCCCCATAGCCTGATTTCCTGGACATTTTTTTCCCGGGCATTTTTTCCTAGGCATCTGGTCATTTGTCCCACCGCACAGTGGGGAGGTCGCTTGCCACCCGATCTTGGAAGTTTTCTTTCCCCTGATCAGCTGTCAGGTGAAGCCTCCCCAGGTACAGGGTTCCCAGCATGTGTACAGCCCCTATAGGAATCCTTCACCTCACATATAACATATGTTGAGGCACAAATAAAAATCAGGTTGGTCCCTCTCACATGCTAATATAGAAACCCCACATATTTTCTATACAAAAATCCTAGCAGAACAAACATGACATGTAACTAGATAGATATGCATGCTCTAATGCAGTTAACACTGAACAATACAAAGGATTGGCAGTATATCTTGCCCATTGTACATTTAAATGCTCATTTCCTAATATTCCAAATTCTGAAATAAAATTCTGAATAAAATTTTTAATGAAATTAATTTATGTAGTATTCCATTTTATTTAAATGGTATGCTCTGTCTCACCCCTCCGAAATGTATGGTATATTCTAAGCCTGTGGTCCTGCCCTGAACCATCATGTATCTATAATCTCATTGGCCTAAATCTGATTCCACACCCACTTCAATCTCCCTCTTAAGCTGTGCTAGTGAGATCGGTCCCTCTCTTAGCCCCTTTTTCTCCCCTCTTGTCCCTCCCCTAGGCCCTTTCCCTCTCCCTTCCCCTTCCCCCTCAGTAACCACCATGCTGTTCCTGGGGATGGGACCCCCAATAAACCCCCATTTAATTAGCACCCTCAAAAGCCATGTGGAGTCTCCTTGCCTGCCCGCTGATGCCAGCCAACTCACAGCCTAGGGGGCCCTCTGGGGACTCACTGGGGTGCCCCCCTCCCCAAAACGAACTGCAACAAATTTATACTTAAAAAATGCTGTACATGAAAATTGAGCATAATAGTTGCGACAAAAATACAATGTAACATACAGCAATATGTTAATAACATGCTGTATATATGAGTATATTGTATATTTTCTCTATATGTGATATTATAGTGTATTGTATATTACTATATAATAATTATGAGTACAGAACTTTTTTATTTATTTCCAAAAAAGTATTTCTCAAATAGGTTTTCATCAAAGCTTGTCTCCATCTCCCCCTAAACTAACAACAGCAGCAACAAAACAGCAGTTTAGTTTTCCATGCATGGCTTTGTGAGGAAATCTATTTCTCCTCAGGGGAAAGTTTTCATGTTTTTTATGTCCTCTTTTTCTGTAAACGGAGTCTAGAGTGTTAAGTAATTTAATAAACAAAAAAAAAATTAGTTTCTAGATATGTGGTTGCAAGAACTTGTGAGATGCCATGATATAAGTGGCTTCTATAAAGTAAGTTCTGTTCTTCCCAATGTTCTTTAATTAAAGTCTATGCCTATCGGTGTAGCAGTGTGTGGCTACAATGATGAGATCGTGTCCAGGGAGGCCACAGCTGATGGCAGGAGAAACAGACGAGACAAATTTCTTAGTTGTTTAGCACGGGAGTCCATTCTGGAGGAGGGGGGGGCAGGAGGCGGGGGCCCGGGAGCCCGAGCAGAGCCCCGGAGAGCTGAGAGAAAAGAGAGCAAAGCAGACCCATGGAGGGGGGTTTTATCAAGTGTCCCATGGGATGAGTCTTAATATCAGATTACAGCCTCCTCAGAACAGGAAAGCTGCACATATTGGTGTTGTAGGAGCTTAGAATGCTGATGAGACAATGGTGGATGAGACTTTTGCTGTGTAAATAAATTCTGTCAAAATATAATAGCTTATGGAAAATGAAACAAGAAAAGAATGTATTATGTCATAATAGTTAATTTTTAACATCTGTTATATAAGGCATTATCACCATAATACTCAAGTACTAATCAAGTAATGTGCAGGCCCTTACTTTGATTTTTGTCTTTATGCTAATGTACAGAAATTTTTATTTTTAGGATGAAATAAGAGAAAGTATTTCACGTGGAATGGCAATTTTAGGACCTACATTTACATTGGATGCACTGTAGAGCGTCTTGTGATTGGTGTTGGTCCTTCATCAGGTGAGACCTCTTGTCATTCCTATTGCTCCTGTTAACACCTGTCTTGGGGTGATTTTATGATACTTTATTTCCTAATCATCTGCTTTATGCCCAGAAATGGCTGCTGTATCTTTAAGATGAATCAGGGGACAGGGCCAGAGCCTGGGAACCCCAGGCATGGCCTCTGTTCAAACTCTCCAGTGTGGTCGGCAGTTACACAGATTGTTACTTCATTGCCTTTAATAAATTAATTTTTGCTAATTTAGGCAAGAAGCTTCTGGGGTTTTGGGTTTTTTTACCTTCCCCTGGCCTGAAGGCTTTTCACTGGCAAATCCTTTCAGCAGCTTTTTGTTTGTTTGTTTTTTGTTTTTTTTTTTTTCCTTGAACTGTCTTGGTTTATTTTTTCTTCAGTCTGAGGAGCCTACAGCGGTGGCCCCGGCTGATCTGAACCCCAGGAAAGACTGAGCCTTTGAAAGAAGGGACATTAAACTCCACCAACTTCGCCTGCTGCAAGGAGAAGACCCACGCCAGAAATCCAACAGGTTCCCAGATGCTGTGTGAACTCTTTTTCTCCTTCCTTCCCTGAGACAAAGAAGGGTAGCTGCCATCTTTGAGTCCTGGCCATGCGGTGAGGTGGGGTGTAAGGTTAAATGTTTTTTCCCCTGTGCTTTGTGGGTATCTTGCTTTGTTAATAAACAGTGTTACTTTTTTTTCCCACTTTCACCCATGGGTATTCAGTCCTCTCATTGGCAAAAAGAGATTATTGGAGCCCATCTCTTTCGAGGAAATGCTCATTCCAAGGCAGTTTTCTCCTAACACTTGTCTCTAAGCTGAGAAAACACCTTAAAGGAACTCTTAAAATTTTCTCTAGGACATTCTTAAAAGAGAATGACACTTTTAGTACATGCACACCTATTTGATATTCTTGCAAAAATTAGTGTTTCTCAAAATTACTACAGGTGAAGGAAAGTTGAGTTCAATTAAAAATAACCAGTCTTACCATCTTCCTTCCCAATCTTTTGATCTTCATCAGTTCTGTGTGCAGTAGCAGATGTCTTTTCTCAAAAAGAGGACAGTTAAATGTAATAAGCAAAGGATTTTCATGTGTAAATAACTAATTTCTCTGTAAAATAAATTTCAGTTCCATAGTAAGTACTAAAGTGGGGGTTTTGGTTGGTTGGTTTGGTAGGTGTTTTGGTGTACAAGTTTGAAAGCAAACCAGCAGGAGATTCCAAGTCAGAACTACAATTTAATAGGAAAATTACAATAAAGGCAATAGTACAGAAACACTGGCTTAAACTGGCAGAATCAGACTACAACCTGACACGCTGTTGGTCAGGGTGTTGGTAGCAGTCCGATTAAATGGTGGCTACAGTCCCGTTGGAGTGATGAATGTGGTTTTGTTGAAGCTGTGATCCTGTAGAAAGATCTGGTCCTTCTCTGGAGGTCCAGTGATGGTTATTTAGCTCCTGTCCTCTGGGAATCCAGTGATAGTGCTCTCATGGTGTTCCAAGTCCCAGATTACATACAAGTAGGAATGTTCAGGTCCTCCCCAAGGGTGGGGCATCTCACAATAGGATTATGTAATTCTATAAGTCATGCTGTGTTGGGAAGGATGAAAGTTTGACAAGAAAGTCTCACAAATATGTGTGCTTGACAGAAAGATTTTTGAATGTAGAAGTTGAGGAAGGAATAGAGATGGAAGTAAATTTTGATATAGAAGAAAAGAATTGCTGAGCCAGTCTCACTGGATAACCAAGGAGGCAAAGGGTATGTTAGTTAGAAGGGGGTTTTTATGACTTAGAGCAAAGGATAAACCCACCTCAAACAAGAAGATGCTTTTACCAAGCAGAAAGATAGCACAGGCAAACAAGTCAGCAAATGTTGCAAGTAGAAAAAAGGTCTCAGAATTTTCCACTGCAAGAAAACTGAAAAACAACTTCTAGCTTAAACTGTAATGTACTAACTTTTAGTGATTGGAGAATAGTAACATGAATATGATAATTATAGTAGTTGTGATAGGCTATAGATAAAAGTTAAGGTACAGATTGGTTCTATTGTATTAAGATGCTCAGTAAAGAAAAGTATATAATGCATTTGTAACCTAAACTCAGGGTCTCCAGGCCTGCCTGCAGATGCAGCTGACAGCTGTAGGCACAGGCTCTGTCACCCACGACCCTGGACTGCTGTAACACCTTGGATGTAATAAACTGCATTTGGAAGAGCCGCCTGGAGTCCCGCATCTCTCATTCAGGCTCTTACAATTGGCGCCCACGTTTTAGTTGGCAAACTCGGACTTATTGACAGTAAGAGACCTCTCGGTGAACTCAGTAGGAAGCTGCCGCGCGGATCAGGCACCTGAAAAGAAGGTGACCGGGGCCCGGACAGGAGTTGCTGCTGGACAGTGCCTGGATCGGAGCCTCCATATTCAGCACCTGCTGCATAGCTGGACGGCAGGTGAGCACCGGGAATAATGGGGCAGAATAAGTCTGTTCCTCGGAGAGATGTGTATCAGCATTTAAAATATTTAATTAAGTCAAGTCCAAAATCCTTGCCTAAGCGAGAGCTCAAAGAGCTTTTTAAATGGACTATAACTCGTATCCCAAATGCTGACTCTGAAGCCTTCTATACCAGAGACTTTTGGGAATCTGTGGGGGTAAAATTATATAATGCTATCTCTCGGCGTGACAAAACAGCAGCGGAACTTCTCCCCGCTTGCCGAGTCCTTGTGGAAATCTTCGCCGTGAATCCCCCGCCGCCGAGCCCCTCCCCAGCCCCGTTCCACCCGCACCCTCGCAGCCGCGTCCCTCCGAGCAGGCCCGGCCGGCCTCTCCAGCCGCCAGGAAACGGGGGGAGGGGGAGAAGAAAACAGCAACTGCCCATGCAGTAGGAGAGGCAGACCAAACTAACGATATCTCGGAGAGAGAGGGGAATTGCTTTACTCCAAAGCCAATAAACCCCGAAAACCAACTAGAAATGTTTCCAAATAACGCCAGGGCTTGTCCCGGGAATGAAGATTTTTCAACCCAGAAAGAAATACCAAGCACCGGGAATTCTCCGGCGCTGCTTCCTGGTTCGGAACAATCCCCACAAGCAGCAGATTTCCAGCAGCCCGGCAATCCCAGATCGGGGGTTCCCATCTCCCGTCACAAAATTAAAGAACGGGTTTTACACAAGAGCAGCCTCCACAGCCCGGCGCCTGTACCTGTGCGGCGGGGCCGGCGTGAGCTCCACGGCCAAGGTGCCCGGGAGCCGGCAGCGCCGCGGGGTCCGGCCCGGCCACCTCAGCCGCGGCTCGGGCTCCGTGGCCCGCCGGGTGCTGCAGGTGATCGAGGCACCCAGGGCGGTCGAAAAAGATCAAGACGAGAGCCAGAAGCTGACTCCGCAGGGG
>NW_024510466.1:0-520 GCF_017590135.1 Pyrgilauda ruficollis | reverse complement strand
CCAACCCAAACCATTTTGTAATTCTATGATGATGATTAATCACGCGCTACTTTTATCTCACAGTGTGTAGGAAGAAGTTGAAGTGAGTGACTATTCTGCAATCACAGTCTGCTGTTTTCTGTGTAAGAGTTTTGTGGATGTGGCCATCTAATAACAGCATAGTGCTTAGAAAAGAGGTATAGCCTTACTTTTCACTCTTCGCCTTTCCAGCTCAGTTAGTAACATTTTCTTCAGCAACTGAGCATTATGGTCAAACTAAAAAGCAGTATCTTGTCTTGCAAGAAAAATTAACATCTCCAGCTGTGTTCAAGTTGCCTTTTTTTTGACCTGCTGCACAACATTGCTTAATTCACAGGTGAAATGGCAATACCAATATAGAGCCCAGAAGCAAAGCCTGGCATAAGTGCAAGAGGAAGAATATTATCAAATATTCTATCATCATTTTTTGCCCCATTTCCCATTTACATTTCTAAAAATCAGCAGTTTTCTTGTTGCCTGATGGCTTTGTGCATAATTTTTC
>NW_024510465.1:0-520 GCF_017590135.1 Pyrgilauda ruficollis | reverse complement strand
AAAAAAAAAAATCATCTTTTATTGTGGGCTCCTGCCTGCTCCTGCTGCCTCCCAGCTCCCAGGAGAGGACCTGGAAGAGCTGGGGGAGGTTTTGGGGATGGAATTGCTGGGGTTTGTAGGGGTTTTGTAGGTTGTGGGTTTGGTGGAGAAGGGAGAGGATCCAGGGGAGGATGGGGATCCAGGGAAAGGTGAGCACCCAGGGAAGGGAGAACATCCAAGGAAGGGAGAAAATCCAGGGAGGGATGGGGATCCAGGGAAGAGAGGGCACCAAAGGAAAGGAGAATCCAGGTAAGGAAGAACATCCAAGGAAAGAAGAGAATCCAGAAAAGGGAAAGCGTCCTAAGAAGGGAAAGTAGCCTGGAAAAGGCAAGAACATCCAGGGAAGAGAGAATCCAGGGGAGGAAGCACATTCAATAAAGGGAGAGAATCCTGGGAAGGCTGAGAACTGAGGGAAGGTGAGAACCCAGGGAAAAGAGAACATCCAGGGGAAGGAGAGAATCCAAGGAAGGGAAAGCAGACC
>NW_024510464.1:0-520 GCF_017590135.1 Pyrgilauda ruficollis | reverse complement strand
ATCAAGCAAGTCCTGACAAACCATGGCCATACATTGATTTCCCTCTGGTCTGGGGCAGTTCGTTAGGAAGATTTCATTCTGCAGCTATGGAGAAATAGTTCAAAGAGCTTCTAGAAAATATGTATTCCTATTTCAATGTGTGTCTTTTATAACTTTTCTTATTACGCAAGAGGTGGTTGCAGCATTCAATGATCTGTATTGATCCAGAGACTCTTCTAAGAAGTCTGTCCTGGTCAGGGAAGCTGTGCCTTGAGGTCTTACTCTGTGTGGACAACCTTGCTGCACATTCCCTAACCCCATCCTCTGTCTGCTCACTCACCTGGGATCTGCTTTGCTCAGAGACCTGGCTGCACTCAGGGAAAGAGGAGTTTTTCTTCTGTTAATTCTTTGAAGCAATATGAAACTCTGGAGTTTCCCTGTTGAAAACAGACACCTTCCTCAAGGCTGTGGCAAGCCCAGGCTGTCTCCAAGACCACTGCAGATCTGCTCTTGGCAGCTGTGAGGGTGGATCATCATGCCA
>NW_024510463.1:0-520 GCF_017590135.1 Pyrgilauda ruficollis | reverse complement strand
ATTTCTTGCTCGACTCTGTGGCTGAAGTTGCTCTGGCAGCTTTGCAAACAGTGTGCCCAGTGAAATCCTGGAATTCCTCTTTCATTCCCTGCTCTTATTCACATCCAAGAGCAATATGTATTCCTTGCCTCATGTTGTTTTTATTTCCATAAAGGTCATGAGAGAAAGATTAATGAAAGCAGTGCTGTCCCAGAGACCCTACAGAGAGTATAGAGTGAGGAAATGGAGGGAGAATCAAAGACCAAAGAACTCTTTCAAAGCTTCTTTTAAGCTGCAAAATGTCCTAAGAAACAATGAACTGTAAATGTTGTATGAGACATCTTCTGTAGTCTTAACATATATAAAACATGCTTCTGGATCACTCCCATTTTCCTTTCAAATCATGCCAAAGCAACATTTGCTGCCTCTGCTCTTTACAGAAAATTCTGTTAATATGTTTGAGAAGTAATTTTTTTTTTAATTGAATGAATTTTTTACATAATACTTGGAAGATCTGAGGGCCAAAAGCCTTCATATTTGA
>NW_024510462.1:0-520 GCF_017590135.1 Pyrgilauda ruficollis | reverse complement strand
TGGGGCCATTTTTGGGATCATTTTTGGTGTCACTTTTGGGGATTTTGGGGTCATTTTTGGGACCATTTTTTGGATCATTTCTGGGACCATTTTTGGGATTGTTTTTGGGGCTGCTTTTGGGGATTTTGGAATCATTTTTGGGATCGTTTTTGGGGCAGATTTGAGGATTTCGGGGTCATTTTTGGGGTCACCTCTTGGCCAGCTGCTCCACGTTGTACCCGGGGCTGGGAGCGTTGGGGATCTGCGGGAAAGGGGCGTGGTCAGCGTGGGCGTGGCCGGGGGGCGTGTCCCTTTCCCGGGGGGCGTGTCCCTTTCCCGGGGGCGTGTCCCTGCCCGAGGGGCGTGTCCCTTTCCCGGGGGCGTGTCCCTTTCCCGGGGGGCGTGTCCCTTTCCCGGGGGCGTGTCCCTTTCCCGGGGGGCGTGTCCCTTTCCCTGGGGCGTGTCTCTCCCGGGGGGCGTGTCCCTCTCCCGGGGGCGTGTCCCTTTCCCGGGAGGCGTGTCCCTGCCCGGGGGGCGTGTC
>NW_024510461.1:0-520 GCF_017590135.1 Pyrgilauda ruficollis | reverse complement strand
CACAGAGACCCCAGACCCCACAGGACTGCTCTCCTCAGGCGCCCCGGGCTGTGTGACCCCTGGTCCCCCCAGGAAAGGGTCAGGGAGCAGCTGGGGGTGCTCAGAAGGGCGCAGGAAGCTGCGGCAGCACGCCGGGGGTCGGGGAGCCCAGCTCACCTCCCAGGTGAGGCGCAGGCGGCTGACGGCGGCGTTGTTGAGGCCGATGACGATGGCGTAGAAGGAGAGCATGTCCTGGTTCTGCTTGCAGCTGCCGAGGGGGACAGCGTCAGGGCCGGGCTGGGCGCCGCAGGGACCCCCGGGCAGCCCCCCCGTGTGCCCCCCGACTCACATGGCGGCGATCTTGATGAGCTTCTTGAGCAGGTGGGCGCGCTTGCCCAGCCCCTCGCAGAGCAGCAGCTCGGTGCCCACCCAGTGCTGCACCTCGCTGCAGCGCTGCAGCAGCAGCTCCAGGTTCGCCGTCTCCCGCCGGCCCCGCTCCCCGTGGAACACGTAATCCACGAATTCCAGCTGCGGGGGACAC
>NW_024510460.1:0-520 GCF_017590135.1 Pyrgilauda ruficollis | reverse complement strand
TTAATATCTTGGGCACGAGGTCTGTGGTGGTGACCTGAGAGAATGCTGTGGTGTCCTGGGTGTGTTTTAGGCTGTAACACTTAATGTATTTTTACTTATTGCCAAACAAAAATGGTTATTCCTGTCCTTGACAATCAAATATCAGCTATAAAATAAAAAGAACCACTTCTAGGGAAGGCCTTCTATCTGCCACACTTTATCTACAATCTAGAAATTGAAATAATAGGGCCATAGTTTGGGACAGACTGAAAATATGAAAAGTAATGCTGTATATACAGAACAAGTGGGGTTTTTGGGGTTCTGTCTTCCCTTGTTTTTGTAGTGCCAGTTTCAGTATCCTGGAAAATTTTCCTTTGAGAGCCTGAAAACAGAAGCACAAAGTACTTTCTGGGTGACTTGTCATGTCCTGTGATTCTTACAGTGTCTTCCTGTTAGAAATTATAAACGTGTTCAGAGGAGCTGAGTAAAAGATGCACCTTTAACAACCACAGAGCTCTTCAAATTAAAAAAAAAAAAAAAA
>NW_024510459.1:0-520 GCF_017590135.1 Pyrgilauda ruficollis | reverse complement strand
ATCTGTGTGATTGAATAAAGTACAAGAGTGGAGTTTTGGAGTGTTTTATTCAAGTCTTTATGAAGTTGTGTATTATCTTTAGACACTCAACATTAAAAAATCTACCCTGCACAGACATAGGTGCAAGTAATGTCTTGTTAGCTTTCACCAGTGTGTGGAGTACACCAGTATGTAATTTACCATTTTGCTTTTATTTTTGTCTTGGTCACTAAACTTGCATTTTCATGATTTTCATGCAAGCTCAGTGACAAGAAAATACACTCTCAAGTAGTGGAATATGGCAGCTCTGAGAGGAAGTAATAAACATATTTTCTGCAGATGCTGCTACATTGCTAGAGCATTTCTTCTGTTCACACAAATTTACTTGAATTTAAGTTCTAGCTGAATTAATTTTTTTTTTCCCAAGGGGGAAAATACAGTTTTCCAGATATGTCAAAGTCATGCAGTTGTTTCAGATACCTCATGTGTTGTACATGCTGAAAATCCTCAAAACACTAAGAATTCTGATAATTCTTTTTTT
>NW_024510458.1:0-520 GCF_017590135.1 Pyrgilauda ruficollis | reverse complement strand
CAGCATCCATCATCCTGTAAAATTAGAGTTTGAAAGGGTTGTGGTGGAGCCAAAGCAGCTTGTGAGGTGGGTTTGCTGTTCCCTTTGTGCTGCCCCACTGACCTCGCTCCCAAAATGGGATTATAAAGATATTTTTGTGCAGAAAAAGCACAGTGAGAAGTACAGAATGCTCTGCCTGGCTAATTCCACCCTTCAACCCTGGAGGGCCCTTGCAGGAACCCCTGTGGATGCTGTCAGAAACAAGCCAGTCGTTTGTTCGTTCCTTAGAAGCTGCTGGTGCAGAACTGTTCAGCCTGAACCTGGAATTAAGGCAGCCCAGTGGAGCTCCATCAGGTTGCTGTGGGTTTTTTCCAAGTGCCAGGAAATAATTTGGGATAATCTGGTAATGCCATGTGTGAGGAAATGTTCTGCAACAGAGGATTCAGTACCTGCCCTTAGAATTTCCACTTCTTTATGTTCTTCCCCTTCCCTATCCATGTGTACAGAGGAATATTTACTTTTAACAACTATTAAAATCTAG
>NW_024510457.1:0-520 GCF_017590135.1 Pyrgilauda ruficollis | reverse complement strand
CCCGCAGTGGTCTCTCCCAGGACAGCCTCCCCCCCGCCGCAGTGGTCGCTCCCGGGACAGCCCCAGTCCCCCCGCCCTCAGTGGTCTCTTCCCGGGGTAACCCCGCCGGTCCCTCTCCGCTCTGCCGGGATAACCCCTCTTCCCGCCACCTCCGCTAGCGTCTACCCGGCCCGCTCCGTCCCTCCGCCGCCTCCTGGCAGCGGTGCTGCCCGGAAAACCCGCTCTGTCTGTGTCGGGACAGCCCCGCAACCCCCCTTCGCCGCCGCGGTGGTCTCGTCCGCCGACCCCCCCGCGCGCCGCGCTACGCACCGGGCCCTGGCGCCGCCGCGCGCGCGCTGACAGGGGGCGTGGCCAAGCCCCGCTGGGCCACACCCGCTAGGGGGCGGAGCCAATGGGGGCGGGCAACTGGCCACGCCCCCGCTCCCGCCCGCGCGCGCGCGGCGCTGGCCCGCAGCGCCCTCTGGTGGACGGAACGGGAATGGCGGGAGCGGGGACACCGCGACAGGGGACACACAGCGAC
>NW_024510456.1:0-7459 GCF_017590135.1 Pyrgilauda ruficollis | reverse complement strand
CGACTCCTTCTTCGCTGTCCAGTGGTGTAGAGAACACTTTCTTACATCTTGATTGGATGTCAGGTGCTGCTATAGTAACAAGCCGACCCTCCTAAATCCCCCGACTACTAAGGCTATCCTGTGATAACAATGGAAGGGAGAGGGGAAACATAACTATACATCTACAAAACTTCTCTCAACATATATTTAATATTCACCCCTTAATTGTGAGAATCAACTATCTCATTACTCATCTATAATAGGGGGAAGTTCATAATTAAAGGTTAAATCTTTACACATTTAAAAACATACACCCATCTGTTGTACTTGTCTGTACTGGAGAAAACAATGCAACAGAATGTTTGGAGCAGAAGCAACTGTTCTGGGTTTGGCTTTTTCAGTGAAGTTTTCTCCCATCTGCTACCTGGAAGAAGGACAATGCAGGGGAAGGGCGTTTCTTGGGGCACAAATGGTGCAATTAGGAAACAAAAGATGTAGCTGGGTGTCATGATATTCCATTGAAATAGCCCTGGGGGGGGGGGGGGGGGGGGAGGGTTTGCGGGTGATACACCAAGAAGAAAAGTGAGGGGGCTACCCAAGGCTTGACTGGGGGGTTTGCTTTTTCCTGTATCCGGGTTTGGGGACGAAGGAGCTACTTGCCGGTTCCCCTGCTGCCTGACTGCTCAGAGCTCAGAACCAGCACATGTGGTGCCAAAACATTGGGACCGGCTTCTGCTGGACCCTCTACCCACGACATTTTTGCTGTGGCTACTCCTGTGTGTTGGACTCTGAGATCCTTGTCTGCTGTGGTTTCCTGCACTGCAAGTCTGCTTAAATTGCTTTTTTTGTTTCCCGGCCATTGGTGGGGGAGTGGGTTGGGGTGTCTGGAGCCAGCCTGTGGAGCCAGCCTGTGGAGTGTCCCTGTATGGACCACCTCTCTGTGAGGTAGCCTGGCAATCCTGACCAGCTGCCACCTGTGATCTCCCGTCTCGGCCAAGCCGCCATTAACCACATGGAGAGGTCTCTGAGCTCATGCTGGAGCGCCCCCTGCAGCTGCAGGAAAATCATTGCACCTGCCCTGCCCACTGGGAGCCACCAGCGCCCCTGCCAGTTGTGGTCATAACTACACCAAATAGGAAATTGCTTAAAGGGCAGGAAGAGTCTGTTTATTGGGTTTTCTGTTTCCTTTCCTGTTGTTGTTATTGTTTGTCCATCTTGTTTTATATATATATATATATATACACACACACATTCTAGTAAAGAACTGTTATTCCTTTTCCCATATCTTTGCCTGAGAGCCCTGTAATTTCAAGGTTATAATAATTTGGAGGGAGTGGGTCATATTTTCCATTTCAGGAAGGTTTCTGCCTTCCTTGACAGACACCTATCTTTTAAACCAAGACAGCAACTTATGAAAGCGTGTTGTTTTGTGTGTGTCCTCCAAGTTATTAAAGCCATATAATTCTCTGATGACATTATAGTCAATAAGGTAATTTAAAGGCTGGAAAATTAACTGCAAGATTTTTTAAATCAGATGTTATAGGAGCCTCCTTGAGCCAGGTCTCATAAGCTCTTGGAGGTCTATATCACACCCAAGATAGCTCAGCTACCTTTGGAGGCATAAAATCAGCAGGATGGCTTCTGTTGCAGTGTTGGAAACAAAAAGGTTTATTAAAAGGCAAAATAACAAACAGAGAAAAACTGAGCCAGGTGCAAGAGGTTCTTGCTCTTGGTAAAACACCTCACAAAAGCGATTAGTTTCTTTGTTTACTTATTTTTCTAGTAAATTGCCCAGGTGGGACTTTTTGGCTCCTGTCCAATTAGCTATCCTTAAGTTTGAGGTGAAGTCCCCAAGGTCCTATGAGATGCCTTTTCACCTAATCGAGGAGAGAAACTTCTGGGCCTCTTTCCTTTTTAAGGGGACAAAGGATAGTTTTGTCACTCTGTCAACAGAGGGCACATTCCTACAATCAGATATTGCAGTAGAGGTTAAACCAAAAGTTACATACCTCTGCATTTCCGAGTATACAAACACATTCCACAACAGAACATGATTCGAGGTGACTCAACTTTTTCTTCTTTTCTATTAAGAAATAAAAGTCTCCACAGGGTTGCAACTTCCAGTTACAAATGTAACCTCTGCTGATGACTCTTCTAATTCAGGTTTTATGTCATCAGCTGCATAAAGACAATTAAAATTAACTTTGGTTTACAAAACAGTTAAATTTTGATTGCAAATACAACATGCTAATACAGATGTCACCATTTGTTCCATATATTCAGGGATAGGTTCAGACTTTAAAATGTCAAAAATTACCATTTCCATCTTTGGGAACTAAAGCTTTTTCTGCTGTGTTAGATTTCTGAATATTTTTCAGAAGTCCAGACTGCTTTCTGCAACAGTTTTCAGGGATGTTTTTCTGGACCATCACTGGAGATGTTATGGGATTCTTCAAGGAGAGTGTGGATTCAGTCTCTGATTGCTCAAAGAAAATATATTTCACAGCAAGGAGAAGGGGTAATTCAAGAGAAATTACTTGTCCGATATCCATTCAAGCTGTTCTAAAAAAGACAAATCATTAAGTAAATACACAGTATATACAATTTGGTTACCACAACATTCTGACAGCCCTTTGCTTTAGAAAGGGTAGTAATGATGCCTAAAATTTTTATCTTTGTATATATTTTTCATATATTTGTAACTTTGTAGATTGCTAATGCATGGGTGTAGTTCCTAGTACTTTTCCTACCCTTTCCCCCTACATTTTAGAACAATAGGCTAACCTTCTATGACATTCCTGAAATAATTTTAGTCTTATTTTAAGAAGAGAACCAACTACAAGGATGTTCTGTTCCCCAACCAGAATCTGGAAAGACATAACAAAATGGGGCAAAGAAGCCCCTGGAAAAATTCCAATGGAGCAGTAGCCGGAGGAAAATTACCTAATCAACTGCTCTTCTAATTGGACAATATATGATTGGTATACTAATCAACTAACCTAATAAAATTGTAGAAATCCGTTTCAGGGTGTGCCCATCACCACCTGGACACCTGGAAGCTTACAAATAAAGGTCTGCTTTTTACTTAACTATTTTAACACTGTTGCAAGAGTTTTTTTTTCTCTTTTGATTTGAGGAAACAGTAGTTTGATCATCATTTATACAGTTACTGAAATTGTCATCAAAGGACACTTCTAGCAGGACATTCAAGTATGCTAGGGTAGGGTAGAGAAATAATTCTTTGTATTAAGAATTTTTAGATTTTAATATCTAGTTTCTAAATCTTACTTATAAAGCAGTTCCAGTAAGAGAATTGACTGGAAAATATTCACTATTTAACAGCTACATCAAATTTATTTAACACCTATCTTCCAACAATTAAGTAGAAAATTTAAATTATCATCTTCTACCTATAATGACTACTATAATGCAAGTTGAACTGCTAGGAGAAGGGGAGGAAAACCTATGAGACTTTTCTGATTTTTCAGAAGTAGCATGGAGCCACAGCTGCCATTAATTTCAGTTAAGCTTAAAGCAATAATGACATGGCTTTTGCATTTATATGCGAATAGTCAGAAGCTCTGCATAAATACTCTAGTACAGTTGGAAAATTTATTTTTCAGTGTGTTCTGAGAGGTGTCAGTGCTACTGGGGAAAGATAGGATTATGATGCATACAGGACAGCTGTCCCCTGATCATGTTTTTATTACTTTGAGGAGATTGAACAAACAGCATAATGTTTCAATATTTCTTATGAAATGACATCTCCAGTTCCAAGAAATCCTACAGTGATCAGATCTGCAAGTTTACAAGTGCTATACCCTAGGACCAAAGCTTGGCAGCACTGGAGAACAGTCCCTAATTGAGGAAATAGACTTGTCTTCTGTGAAGTCACTCACCAAGAAAGGTATAACTGCCATAATGAAACATTAGGTTCAATTCTCTTTAGTGCATTCTCATAATTTCCTACAGCACTGTTTTGAGCAGCTGGTTCCACTATCCATTGGCTGTGGGCATGAACAAGACCCAAACCCAGAGACTGTATTAAAAATACAAACCAAATATTAATTTTTCAACTGTAAATAGGTATCTAACCTACTAAGATTAAGGTTTTTTGACTGTTTGTTTCCCATGTGTCATGGGTCTAAAGCTAAAGGATGATTTTCCACACCTCTCATCAACACTATTTTTGGCCTATCATAACACTCATAGCTTTGATCCTGTCCCACCACATTTTTCCTCTTGGCTCAAGTAATAAGTAGAGGAAGCTATGGTAAACTAGACTGGGATGTAGAACACAAGTCTACAGGAAACAAAAGCTTTATTCATTGCACCAGGACATCTTACTGATTGCATAACTACAGGTGTAAAAAGCCACAAACCATAATTATTTTGACCCTCTGTTACAGGATTTGGTTTATTTTCTTCTTCATCCAGAACACAAGCAAAATGGCTAAGTTGCCATAGATAATGCCCTTTGTGACTCTCTCTAGAAAGCTGCAAAAATAACAAAATTTAAAAATAGGTCCTATTTAGTTCATATTAAAAGAACCAATGAGCTTCAATACTGTATTTTTATTTGATCAGGAAGCTACCAACAAGAGTTAACCTACAATTTACCGTTTAGCCTGCTAGACTTCAAATAGTGAAAATCCCTGGACATCCATTAACTTAGAATTTGCTTACTCTGCTTTAGAACAGAACTCATACTACTGAGTGTGACAAGTTACTGTCTATGGGAATAAATCATGCAGACTCCATTTTCTTCATGGTGGAAAAAGCTCTCCTTCTTTATTCACATAACTCTTTTTTATATAATTTTTACAGACCTCGTGTGTGACTCCAGTTGGTTAGTAGCTTTCTTGCCGATTGTTTTATTGGTTAATAACAAGTTGTTATTCTGTATTGATTAGTCACTCAAACCCTCAGTGTGTACATGCAGGAAAGGTTGTTTGTGAGAGATACTTTTCATTTTTCTATCTAATGGTATAGAAACAGTTTAGACAGGTGGCTAGTTGTTTTTTCGCCCAGGAATAGATTGTTATGTTAACGAACTGCTCACACCAGGATTGCTTTCACATGGGAAAAGTGCTAGCTTCCCTTAGAAGAAATGACAAGCTAACAGTGCAGGCCTGATATTATGAGGCCTTTTTCTTATAATTTTTCCACTTTACTGCAAGAACTGTCCATCAGCTGAGCCACCATAACTTTCTCTGTGCATTCCCTCTGTTCACACTGAAAGGAAGACAAACATGCTGGTATATACCTCAGTGAAGAAATGCATAACCTGCAAGAAGCACAGGGTCTGAATACTAAACTTGATGTGTTAAAGTTGGTCTTGCCTCTGATACCAAGGAGACCCAGGCTGGAAAGAAGGTCATAAAGGCAAAGTAGTTGGCAAGAACAGACATACAGCCAAAGCAGCACATAACTTCAAGTTGTTGTACATCTATATAAAGAAAAAAGTTTTAAACATTTGAATATGCATCAGGTTTTCTATATACTTCAAGAAGTGGTGCAGAAGAAAGACGCTATTAAACTGATACTGCAGACTACAGAGGAACCACTAGAGAGGGAACTGTCTAGATTAATGAAAAACAAGTATGTAAAATCCTAGTAATTTTGTATTTGCTTATTCCAAACACAATATGAATTTCTGCCAGACAGAAAATTTTGAAGTCCAAATGTAAATATATATATAAATAATTACAGTTTATTAAGATTTTAAAGGTTCACAATGAAGGCTTGAAACTCCCCTCTTATCTAAGCAAATAACAATTAGCCAACATTATATATTGAAATCCCTTGTGAAAGATGGCCAATTAACTGTTCAGAGAATAAAACCCCACCTATATATACCCCACCTACTATTTCACAAGTCTGGTATCCCAAAAAAGCCAATATGACATGTAACATGTGAAAAACACCAATCACTTGTTTTAAAATTTTAAAAGTTTATTAGTAATAAAACGGTTATAAAAATAGTAATACAAATTAGACCAATAAGAATTTGGACAATCAGAGTTAGGACAATAAAGGACAAAAAAAAAAAAGGCAAAGTATGACAAATGTTCAGATGCTTTCCTAAAAAAAGCATGTCTGTTAACAAAGGATTAACCCTTAAAAGCAATAGCCTGTTGCATATTCATAAATCTCATACATGATGCAAACATTCCTTTCAAACTAGGGATTTTTCTTTTTATTGTCAACTTACCCCCTTGTCCTGGGTTGACTATATGATGCTTTTATCCCCAATCGTCTGTTCTGTTTATGCTGAATAATAAGTTTTGCACCTTTAAGACTTGTTCCAGAGAGTGAAGGGGGGAGAGAAGTGCGCAGTTTGTTTTCAGACACTGCACTCACTCCTCCACATTCCTGCTCCTGGACTGTTGTTGTCTGCAGATGGACAGACAGTGGGACAGAGCTCTCCTTTGTTTTAGTTAGTTTTAGCTAGCTGAGGCAAAGAATTTCCCTGGACTGTGGTGGTTTTTTTTCCCCCTTTTCTTTGGACCTGTTTAAACCTGCTCTGGACTGAACACCCAGAAGAGCACCAGCAGCTCACACCTGTGGCCCACCGGGCCAGGCCTGGGCCGCAGCATTTCCAGTGCCAGAGGTGTATTTTCGGGGTCCCCAGGACGAAGGAAGAATGATTGAATCTGACTCCATGTTCTTAGAAGGCTAATTTATTATATTATGATATTATATTATATGAAAGAATGCTATACTAAAACTACACTAAAGAACTGAGAAAGGATACAGACAGAAGGCTGAAGGATACTAAAGAAAAACCCGTGACTCTCTTCGGAGAGTCCCGACACAGCTGGATGGTGATTGGTCATTAAGTTAAAACAATTCACATGAAACCAATCAAACATGCACCTGTTGGTAAACACTATCCAGACCACATTCCAAAGCAGCAAAACACAGGAGAAGCAAAATGAGATAATTATTGTTTTCATTTTTCTCTGAGGCTTCTCAGCTTCCCAGGAGAAGAAATCATGGCGAAGGGATTTTTCAGAAAATATGACAGTGACAGGAGGGACTGATAAGAGATTGAGTAAGCCAAGCTGCAACTCAGGGAGGGGACTTTTCTGAGTTTGTCATCTCTTTTGGAGCAGCGAGAGGTTTTATTGTTTAATATTGTTTAGATTTTATTGTTTAATAAACAGTTTTTTCCACTTTTCTCCAAGGAGCTGATTTTTCCTGAACTGGTTGGGGGAGGGGCCAATTGAATCTGCTTTTCTAGAGGAACCCCTTTGGGTGTTCTTTCCCAAATTTGCCCTGAACCAGGACAAATACATCTAGTGGTGCCCAATGTGTGGCCTGTGAAAGTAGAAAAAAACCTTTATTGATTGCATGTTGGTTGTGCTTGCTCTGTAGTGGGTTAAAGCAGTCAGTAGCCATGTTGCTTGAATTTGTAATCTCTTGGGGTGGAGGCCTTCATGTGATTCTTGTCTCTAGGCTTTTTTGAGGTTTTAAT
>NW_024510455.1:0-520 GCF_017590135.1 Pyrgilauda ruficollis | reverse complement strand
ATTCCTTTTTTTTTTTCCTTTTTTTTTGCCCAAATCCCGGGATTTTCCTTCCCGGTTTTTCCATGGCCTGGAAAAAAAATTCCCGCCCTCCAATCCCGGATTTTAGGGGCAAATATTTGGGACAAGGCCCTGGAGTTGGGCTGGGGATTAGTGGGACACCCCAATTCCAGAGGGGGCGGGGGAAAAAATGGGATTCCGGGAAAAAAAAATTGGGATTGGGATTCTGGAAAAAAAATTTGGGATTGGGATTCCGGGAAAAAATGGGATTCCAGAGTGGGGGGAAATTTGGGATGGGAATTCCTGAGGGGGAAAAAAAACCCAATTAAAAAATTTGGGATTGGGATTCTGGAAAAAAAAAATTTGGGATTGGGATTCCGGGAAAAAAAATGGGATTGGGATTCTGGAGGAGAAACAAAAATTTGGGATTGGGATTCCAGAGGGGGAAAAAGAAATCCAGGATTGGGATTTCAGAGGGGGGAAAAAAATTGGGATTGGAAAAAATGGGATTCCAGAGTGGGGG
>NW_024510454.1:0-520 GCF_017590135.1 Pyrgilauda ruficollis | reverse complement strand
GGCCGCCAGCGCCCGCGGCCCGCCGTGCCCGTGCCAGTGCCCGTGCCAGTGCCAGTGCCCGTGCCCGGCCGCCTCCAGGGCCGGCAGCCTGGCAAAGGACAGCCGCCGGGCCAGCCTGCCGAAGCACAGCGCTCCGGGGCACGGCGCCGAGCCCTCGGCCAGCAGCGCTCGCTCGGCCACGCGGCACAGCCAGATCTGCTTCTCCACCTCCT
Organism: Pyrgilauda ruficollis; assembly: GCF_017590135.1. Lineage (NCBI taxonomy): Eukaryota > Metazoa > Chordata > Aves > Passeriformes > Passeridae > Pyrgilauda > Pyrgilauda ruficollis. The sequence continues at coordinate 308 of NW_024510454.1, read as the reverse complement.
GCAGCTCCTGCGCGGCCACGCCGGGCTCCTTGGCCAGCCAGTGCCCGGCCAGGGTGAGCAGCAGCTGCCTCTCCACGAGGCTGCTGGTCTTCTCCTGCCCGGAGCAGTCCCACACGCTGTCGGCCTGGCGCAGGAAGAAGCCCGCCGCGGCTCGGCTGCAGATGGAATGTCTGCTGAAGGTGTCGTTGCACTTCTTCCAGAAGTCAGCTCGTGTCTGGCTCTGATGCCACTGTCCAGCCTCTCTTAAGTGATGCAGGTCTCTCAGAACCTGTAGAATCCACAGAGGTTTATCACAATTATCTTTCCGA
>NW_024510453.1:0-520 GCF_017590135.1 Pyrgilauda ruficollis | reverse complement strand
AAAAAAAAAAAAAACAACCCAAAAAATCCCACAAATGCAAACATCACGGTGATATATTTGCTCTTATCTGATAATGCAGAGAACATATATTCCAAAGCAGCTCTCAAATGACACAGACACTACAACAGACCCCACACTGTGCCCTTTTAAAGCTTGGGGGCCTAAAAAGGTGTGACAGGACAGGAGTTTGCAGCAGCAAGGTCTGAGAGGAGATGATAAAAAGGTTTTAGGTATTTTTCTCTCCTGCCCTTGCCCCAGCACAAGCCAAAAGGAGATTTGCTGGCCTGTAGCAGAACTGTTGAGTGCTTCTGTGCAGTCTGAGGGGTTTTTTTTTCCCTCTTTAAAAATATTATATGAGTTTGCAGCATCTTGTCAGAACAACCCATGGTTTAAAATTGCCTCCTGCCAGCTGAGTTATTGCCTGTCTTAAATCATTATTCCAACAAACCCACCAGGGCCCTGAGGCCACTAAAGGCTCTTGACCCCCTTCCCCAGGGCTCCTCCAGCCTGCCCAGAGTCC
>NW_024510452.1:0-520 GCF_017590135.1 Pyrgilauda ruficollis | reverse complement strand
TTTTTGGGGCATTTTCAGGGTTTTTCTGGGGTTTTTTTTTGGGGTGGTTTTGGGGTTTTTTGGGGCATTTTCGGGGTTTTTCTCTGCGTTTTTTGGGGGGATTTGGGGGTTTTTTTGGGGCATTTTCAGGGTTTTTCTTGGATTTTTTTTTTGGCATTTTTTGGGTTTTTCTCAGGATTTTTTTGGGGTGGTTTTGGGGTTTTCCACAGCGTTTTTTTGAGGCATTTTTTGGGTTTTTTTGGGGGCATTTTTAGGGTTTTTCTCGGGGTTTTTTTGGGGCATTTTCAGCGTTTTTCTTGGGGTTTTTTTGGGGCATTTTCAGGGTTTTTCCCGATTTTTTGGGGTTTTATTTTGGGCAGTTTTGGGTGTTTTTCTCACGAGTTTTTTTGGGTGTTTTTGGGGTTTACCTCGAGGTTTTTTAGGGCAGTTTTGGGGTTTTTCACGCGTGGTTTTGGGGCATTTTTGGGGTATTTCTCAGGGGTTTTTTGGGGTGTTTTTTCCCTTTTTTTGGGGCAGTTTT
>NW_024510451.1:0-520 GCF_017590135.1 Pyrgilauda ruficollis | reverse complement strand
TTTGGGGGAGTTTTTGGGGATTTTTTGAGGTATTTTCTTGCATTTCATCCTCTTTTACCTTTAAATAATTTAAATATTATCTTAATTTATTTAAAGTAATTAATATTTAATTAATATTTAACTAATATTTAATATTTATGCAAATTTAGCTAATTTTATTTAAATTTTAAGGATTTTTGGGTCTTTTTTTAGGTCCAAAATTCCCTTTTTAACCTCCTGTTTTAACCATTAACTTAAATAAAATTTCATTTAATCAAGAATTAATTTATTAAATAATTAATTTATTAATTACCACATTAAAGTTGGGCATTAAAGCCGATTTTATTTAAATTTTAGGACTTTTTTGGGGCTGTTTCAGGCGTTTTTTGGGGCAAAATTCCCGGTTTTTTCCCCAAATAATTAAAATAATTCCCATTAATTTATTGCTATTTAATTATTCATTAATAATTTGTTAACTACTTATTAATTTTTATTCATGTTTTGAGCAGTTTTAATTTTTAAAGGCTCTTTTGTGCCTTTT
>NW_024510450.1:0-520 GCF_017590135.1 Pyrgilauda ruficollis | reverse complement strand
ATTTTTGGGGTTTTTTGGTGGGATTTTATTGGTATTTTTTGGGATTTTTCAGGGATTTTTTTGGGATGTTTTGGGAATTTTTTGGTTATTTTTAGGATTTTTTTTTGTATTTCTTTGGGAGTTTTTGGGGTTATTTTTTGAATATTTTCGGGGATTTTTTTCGGTATTTTTGGGGTTTTTTGGTGGGATTTTTTTGGTCTTTTTTGGGATTTTTCTTGGAATTTTTGGGATATTTTTGGGGGATATTTTGGATATTTTTGGGGACTCCTTGGGTATTTTTAGAACTTTTTAGGGTATTTTTGGGATTTTTGGGTATTTTTTGAAAATTTTTAGGGTTTCTTTGGGTATTTTTTGGGGTATTTTTAATATTTTGGATTTTTTTTTTTTATTTCTTGGGCATTTTCAAGACTTTTTTGGGTATTTTTTTTTTATTTTTGGGTATTTTTGAAGATTTTTGAGGCTTTTTTAGGGATTTTTTGGGCATTTTCGGTGAATTTTTGGGGTATTTTTCCCTATTTTT
>NW_024510449.1:0-521 GCF_017590135.1 Pyrgilauda ruficollis | reverse complement strand
ATTCTGTGAATTCTCAGTGATCTCCACCGCTGCTTCCCCAAAGCTTCCTGGGACCAGGAAGAGCAGCATCCCTTTGTGCAATGCCAGAGGCAGCTGTGCTTTGCAGCTGGCAAGGAAATGTTCAGCAAAAAAAATTGCAACATTTTCAAAGCTCCTGGTAAGAGCCAACACACTTATAACCTCTGACATCTGCACCAGGTAGTTTAACAAGTTGTTTCTTAATAAATGAAGTTTTTCTGGTAACATTTATGAAAAGTAAAATGTTGTCACTCAGCTAGGCTCCACCAGACTGGTGAATTTCCTTAACATAGAGTCCCAGATAATTCCCAATTAGATGGACCCAGACAGCTCCAGTTCCCAGACCTGTGACTCCACACATCGAGCGCAAGTAGATTTTTAGTGAAAGTAAAGCTTTCACAAATCTCCCTGGACCTCTGAGATTCCATAGGATCTCGCCACTGTTTTTCTTCCTTTGACCTCCTTCTTCCCACAGGCCCTTGAGGGTCTTAAAATGAGGGTGG
>NW_024510448.1:0-521 GCF_017590135.1 Pyrgilauda ruficollis | reverse complement strand
AAATTAAAAATAAAAATAAAAAAGGAAACCCCAATATATTTAACTTATATATTGAATTTCACCCCGTTTATTCCTCCTCTCCAACACCAACCCAAATAATTTCGTTTTTACCTGGGGATTTCTCCCAGTGCATAAGAAATGAAAAATCCGCGTTAAAACAGGCGAAACCCCCAAATTTATGGGTACAAATCCACGGATTTGGGCACAAACCGACGCGGGGTTTAAGGGTGTAAAAAACACCAGCGGTGAAAACGGATTTTTTTGCGGGTTCTAAACGTTTCTACGCTTTTTTCCGAGTATATTTTTATCGTTTTTATATATCCACACGGGGCTTACAGCGCCTTTAATCGTGCATTTATACAGAATAATACAGAAATTCGCAAACACAAAAACCGCAAAAAAAGAGGTAAAATAAAGCTGAATATGTCCATGTGCATACGGAATTTTTATACATAACCGCTCGCAAAAAAAGGAAAAAAATAAAAGAAAATTAAAATAATAATAATAATATAATAATATAA
>NW_024510447.1:0-520 GCF_017590135.1 Pyrgilauda ruficollis | reverse complement strand
GGCTGTGTCAATCAGTACGTCGCACCATACAGGTACCTCCCTCTCCGCTTCAGGCCACCACTGGTGAAGGATCCAGCAGTTCTCACTTTGCCATCCACTTTGCCCCCAGCTCTTACTGCCCTGAGCACCGTCCAGAGCAGGAGGTGCGGGCGACTCCAGAGCCGGGCACCGATTGCCCCATCTGCCTGGAGCCTGTGGAGGATAGAAAGACCTTCAAAACCATGGTGTGCCCCAAGTGCAAAAGAGCCTGGTTCCACAGGGACTGCATCCAGGTTGGATCCCTCCCCTCAGCCCCGGGGCACAGCAGGTGCTCAGCAGCACCAGGACCTGGCAGGACCTGGCTCACACTGCTTGTGTTTGCCCTGCAGGGACAGGCCATGCGCGCTGGTCTTTTATGTCTCTGCTGCCCCCTGTGCAGAGACAGTCAGGACTTCTCTGTTGAAATGTTCATCATGGGGATCCGAATCCCCTTCAGGTTGGTGTCCTTCTGCCTGGCTCACAAGACAGGAGGGTGCAAATG
>NW_024510446.1:0-521 GCF_017590135.1 Pyrgilauda ruficollis | reverse complement strand
CCATAGGGATCCTAGAGACCCTACAGACCCTATAGAGACCTTACAGACCCCATAGAGACCCTGCAGACCCTATAGAAACCCTATAGAGCCTACAGACCCCATAGGGATTCTAGAGATCCTACAGACCCTATAGAGCCTACAGACCCTATAGAGACCCTACAGACGCTGTAGGGACCCCATAAAACCCCCCAGGGACCCTGCAGACCCCATAAAACCCTATAGGGACCCCATGGACCCTAGGGGCTGGTTTTGGGGTGTTTTTGGGGTGGTGATGGGGTGTTTTTGGGGTGTTTTTGGGGTGTTTTTGGGGTGTTGTCTTTGGGGTGTTTTTGGGGTGTTTTTGGGTGTTTCTGAGCTATTTTTGCGGTGGTTTTGTGGTGTTTATGGGGTTGATTTTGGGGTGTTTTTGGGGTGTTTCTGAGGTGGTTTTGGGGTGTTGTCTTTGGGGTGTTTTGGGGTGTTTGTGGGATGTTTCTGGGGTGTTTGTGGGGTGCTTTTGGGGTGTTTCTGAGGTGGTTTTG
>NW_024510445.1:4764-7499 GCF_017590135.1 Pyrgilauda ruficollis | reverse complement strand
TCCAGAGGGATGTCCTGGTTTCTGACACCACCACAGTGCCCCCAACCCTCCCGGTGTCCTCGACCCTCTGAGCCCCAGAACTCCAAGCCTGTGAGGGAGGGGCAGCCCCCCAAATGCCCCCAGGTCCCCAGAAAGATCCCCAAACATCTCTGCATGGACCTCCAAGAGCTCCCCAAACCTTCCAGGAGCTCCCAGTGCCACCCCAATGTTCCTCAAAACCCACCTGGATACGGTCCTGGAGACAAACCAAAACCTTCCAAATTCCCCCCCCCCCCCCCCCCCCCCCCCCCCCCCCCCCCCATTCCCCAGAACTACGACACGAGGCCACTTTGGGCTCAATTTCCCCCAGCTCAGGGGCCCTGGATGCTGCCGATCTCTGCCCCCACTCTGGGTGCTTCCCCTCACTCCAGGACCCCCATCCCCCACTGTCACCCACCTACACAGTGCCACCAGTGACAGCCCCCGATGACAGTCAGGAGCAGGAGAAGGAACAGGAGGGTCCTGCCAACATTCACAGCCACTGCTGGGGACAGAGAGGGACACACTGGGGTCACCCTGAACCTCGGGGGTCCTGACCATCCTGGCGACCCCATGTGACCTGTGACCCAGGGTGAGCAAGGGGTCACCTCCAGTGCCAACTCTGGGCTGAGTGCCCGGAACATACGGTGTCCATCCAGCTGGTTGGTAGCCATGCACTGGTAGGTGCCCGAAAGTCCCACATCAATATCCCCGAGTTCCAGGAGGGGACCCTGGGCCACCTCCCAGCCATCACGCAGCCAGGTGAAGGTGACAGAGGCTGAGACCACCTGCACTGAGCAGCGCAGGGTCACGGGGTCACCTGCGAGCACCTGGTGTGACAGGGGACCGGGGGTGATGGTGGCATTGGCCACGAGCACTGAGGGGACACAGATGGAATGGTACCTAACGAGGTGGGATGGGGGATGCCATGGGTGGGGTCACCTGTAGCCCCAGGGTCCTGTTGTCTCAGGACATTGACATTCAGGGGGACACTTCAGCCACACTGTCCCTGTCGCTGACCCGCCACCGGTAGTGGCCGCTGTCATTGTCCCCAATGTGGTGCATCTCCGGGGGGGGGGGCTGGTGCCCAGCAGTGCCCCTGAGCCCCCCGGTGCCAGAAGAAGGACAGAAGACCTGTCCCTGCTGCCACTGCGCATCTCAGCACCAGGTGGTCCCCGAGTGCCACCTGTCCCCTGGGGGGCTGTGCCCACAGGGACACCCCTGAGGGTGGGACCTTTGCAGGAAGGGGGGAGCACCAGGTGAATGTTTGGGACCTGGGGTGGTTGAACAGGAGCAGGGAGACTCCAGTGAGGGAGAGAGCGCGCAGACAGTTGAGGGGGGGGTGTGCGGGGTTGGAAAGGAACCCCAAGGAACGATGTGGGTTTAGAGAGGGGATGCGAAGATATAGAGATGGGGGACCACAGGGTATGGGGACCCAGGGAGGGGATGGTGAGACTTGGGGACCATGGGGGCAGCTCACAGAGGGGTGAGGGGACTCAGGGAGAGGTTACAGTACCCAGTGAGGGATAGGGGGACCCTGGCAGTAAAGAAAGTACCCAGGCAGGGGACCCAAGGAGGCTGTGGGGGTCTCTGTGTCCATCCCCGCACTCACTGTGCACCATGACATGGAGCTGCTGCTCTTCCACACAGCCCCCCCATCAGAGCGCACCTCGCAGCTGTAACTCCCCAAGTGGGAGACCCCCACAGCGGGCAACAGCAGCTGCAGGGACCCCTGTGGGTCCCCCACAACTGCCTGTCCCGGTAGAACACGTGCAGGAGGGGGGCTTGGGGCCGCAGGGGGCTGGGGGTGCTGAGGCAGCTGAGAGTCAGGGGGGACCCCTCGGTGGGCTCAGTGGGACCCTCCAGCACCAGCACCAGCACCATAAAGAGCTCAGGGAAGGAGAGGGGAGGGGGGATTTGTGACTCTGTGTCCCTGGGGAGGGGCTGTGGGCATGTTGGGGTGGTGGCTGTGGGGTGCTCACCCTGCACTGTCACTGTCACCAATTCCGCCCATCCCCAGTATTCCACCCAGCCCTTGCAGCGGTAATGGCCGCTGTGGTGTATTGTAAAAGCAGGCGACCCCTCAACAAAGGGAAGAATGATGTGCATCTGACTCCATGGTATCAGAAGGCTAATTAATTACTTTATTATACTATACAATATTAAAGAGAGACATACTATACTATATCATACTTACTTTTAATTTCTAACTAACTGCTTCTTGCTACATGTGACTGTCAGCCGACAGTCCTGACACACACATGTGGATTCAATTGGTCACCTGGGATAAACAATCTCCAGAATACATTCCATGCGCACAAACACAGGAGCAGCAAATGAGATAAGAATTGTTTTTTCTTTCTCTGAGGTTCCTTGCTGCAATTCCCAGAAAATATCCTTGGGAAATTGTGCCTTGCTTTTCTCTGTGAAAAAAAATGCGGCCACAGTGTTGCAGCTGCAGATGGGACAAGAACAGCTCAGTCCTATTGCGGAGCCACCCCGGTGTCTTCTCCTAATGGTAGAAGGACACTGAGGTGACCTTATTGTTCCACCAGCCCTGGCAGCACAGTGTCACAGTGTCCCCCTCCAGCAGCACCTGTGCTGGCACCTGCTGCACCAGCCTGTCTTGGGGGGACAGGGGGATGCCGTCACATCACGCGGGGGGGGGAGTGTCTGGAGGGTCCCGATGGCACTGGGACCCCCCCCCAGATCGGAAG
>NW_024510445.1:0-4508 GCF_017590135.1 Pyrgilauda ruficollis | reverse complement strand
CCCCCCCCCCCACTCTGGGATGTCCCAGAGCAGGGGATGGGCTCTGGTCACATCAGGAGGTGACCCATGGAGTGGAGCCCACGTAGAGCCCTCAGGGTCCCCACAGGTGCCAGGCTGGGGACACACAAAACTCCAGCACCATTTAAGATGATCACGGGGGAGCTGAGCCCAGTGCCGGGTCTGTCACACTCGCAGGTGCCACTCCCGGTGACAGTGAAGTGGTTGTGTCCCTGCTGCCACCAGTGCTGCCTTCCCTGTACCAGGTGGTGGCACCGGTTGTCCCTGAGCCCTGGCAGGTCAGTGTCACCCGGTCCCACAGCACCGCTGGCCTCCAGGGGGGCTCCATGAGGAGCTGGGTGGTCTGGATGCCTGCAGGTGACAGGGGACACAACCCTGCCAATGCCATCGGGTGGCAGGTGACAGCAGGGTAGGGACATGGCATCCCCCAAGGACTCACCAGCAAGGCCAAATGTCTGGACTGGAAGGGAGAAAGGACAGAGTTGGGTGGGCATGGCCCTGCAGGGATGAGGTGTGGGGGCTGTCCCCAAACTGTCCCCATGGGAACACTGGTGGAGCATGGAGGTCTTGACACTTTGGTCACACTGGGCTGAGGCAGGACATGGGGAAACTGTGGGCACCCCATGTTTTCACAGCTCACCTCCACCAGCCCTACAGCACCTGTCCCCACAGCCACATCCCCATGGCCTGGTGCCAATGATCCCATTCCAATGGTACCTGTCCCCATGACCCATCCGCATGGTACGTGACCCTTGTCCCTGTCCCCACATGCCTATTCCCCTGTTCCTGTCCCCACAGCTACCCCAGCCCCAAGGTTCCTTCTGCCACATCCTTGTTCCCACATTTCTATCACCCTGTTCCTGTCCCCACCTCCCAGTTCTCCTGTTCCTGTCTCCCCCTCTCTGCCCCCAAAGCCACCCCACAACTCTGGTCACACTGGGCTCCATGCTCATGCACTGGTTCCTCTGGCACTGAGGACCTCAGGGAACCCCACAGCCCCCCTGTGCCCCCTCTGCACTGGTGTCTGCCCCATTGGGGCCCATTCCAGGGGTGTCAGGTCTGTGCCCGGGACACTCACCCCACAGGAGCAGCGCCACCTTCCCGGCCATCCCAGTGTCCCCAGCCATGTGGACTGGCTGTCACTCGCTGCTGTGGCCACCGCTCCCCTGGCTGGCGGCTCTTCGGATGAAGGGGAAGGAAGTGAGGACAGGTCTCATCCTCACGTGTAGGTGGCCCTTGGTGGGGGCAGGGTGGGGGAAGGAGACACAGTAGGGGACAGGCTGGTGACATGATGGGATAGTCTGGGGACATGGTGGGGAATGGTGTTGCCAGGAGTGGGGGGCTCAGGGGATGTGGGGAACCAAGGATGGGTGTCCAGGAGAAGGGGGGTCCAGAGGAATTCGGGGCTTCATGGGATGGGCGTCCTGTGGGAACCAGGGATTTGGGATCATGGCATGTGGGTGCCACGCCTCGGGGTGCAGGGGAAAAAAGGGACCCTCCGGAATAGGGGTTTTGGGGGAAGAAGCAGCCCATGGGATGGGATCAAGGCAATGGTGGTCCTGAGCAATGGCCACCCTAGGATGGGGGTCCCCAGGGAGGAGAGATCAAGGAAATGGGGGTCCCATGGTTGGGTTGCCAGAGGAATGGGGGTGCCAGGGATGGGCAGTGGCTGGGTGGGCATGGGGGTCTCAGCTCCTCCCCTGGTGCCTCAGATTTTGGGTTGCCTCAGAGCCCAGCACTGCCCCACCCTGGGGCACCCCAGGGGTGACCTGGGAGGTTCTGGGTCTCTGCCCCACACACCTCTGGGCTTTTTCCAGTCCCTCCCAGTTTCCTGGCTCAGCTATTACAGGGAACACCTGAGCAGGTGACAGCTGGGGAGATCCCAGGAAGGGGAAAAAGGGAGGTGGGGAATGCAGGCAGTGGTTGGGGGCCTGTGGGGGATGGGGCTCTCTGGCTGTGACCCCCCCAACAATTTCACTTTCTCTTTTCTGCAGCAAAAGGCAGAGGCCATTTGTGCTGAAACATGGATGTGGATTCTGTCCTGGGAAAGCACATCCAGAGGGGTCCTGCCCTGTGGGAAAAGGGCTCCTCTGCTGTGGTGACACCTGGGTCTTGTCCGAGGTTCTTGTACCAGGAGGGTCCTCCTTGTTCTGGGGATGCCATGTCCTTGGGGATTCCTGTCCCCAAGAGGGACCTCTGTCCTGGGGGCCCCTGAGCATTCCCGCTGTCCCCACTGGAGCCCTCTGACCTTTGGGGTGCCCAAATATAAGGGGTGCCTGTCACGATCTGCCCTGATGATGGTAAATCCCAGGATTAAATTGGTTGAATTCCCTGATGCCCAATTGCTTGAGACAATTTTTAGGTCAGATTTTGGAGTGACTCAGAACCCAGCACAGCCCCCACCCTGGGGCACTGCAGGGCTATCCTGGGAGGCTCTGGGTCCCTGCCCCACACATGCCTGGGCTTTTTCCCGTCACCCCAATTTCCTGGCTCAGCCATGCCAGGGAACACCTGGTGCCCAATTGGCTGAGACAAAATTATACATCTGTAGAATAAAGGCAAAAATCTTTTCCCATTATTTTCCCAATAAAAAACAAACCATCAAAAATCAAACTGACAATGTATAAAATGCTCTGGCTTTTAGAATCATTTAAATCACTGCTTCCCCAACATGTCGCTCACAATAAAAACACAAACAAATCACTAAGCTTTTTGCTTCCCTTTAGGAGCCCCTTGGTGCATTGCACAGCAGTGTTTGCTGGTGGATAACACATAGTGTGGAATCTCCCTGAGTGTCCAACAGCTCCATGGGATTGTTCCCTACCTGCTAGGCAGCAACCCAGCCCCTAAGGAAGCCTTTTGTTGGGCTGTATTTAGGAACTCTCCCCATGTTTCTCATTCCCACCCTGAAACTAGATTGACTTCCCATGGATTCTGCTCCCAGAAGGGAAGAAGCTCTTTCCATCCTTGGGACAGTGCACAGGAATCTGTGGAAATGCCTGTGTGTGCCTCAGGGTCTGATTCCCAGGTAAATCCACTCCAGCCTGCCCTGAATTCCCCTGCCTGGGCACTCCCTGCTCCTGCTGTGACACCCCTGTTCCCCAGACCCACGTGTGCAGCCCCTGCTCAATATTTCCACACTTTTCCCTCTCTTCTGGTGTGCACATCCAGAGTCCAAACATTCTTTCCGGGAGGTTCCAAAAGGCTGCAGGTTTTATTCAAGAAGGAGGATCCAGGCAGGTTGTTGAGCACATTGTTGTGGTATGTGCAGTAGTTTTGTGGTTTTCTCAGTCCCTTGGCGAGAGGGGACAAATGATCAATTGCTGCATTTCTGGGCTGGTTCCCTCACAGCTCCCCCTGCAGAGGGGGTTTCCAGCCAGCCCTGCTCTGAAAACCATCAAAGGCCCTCACAGAGCCACTGCTTGTGCTTGCTTTGGGTTTTGTGCTTCTTGCAGGGCTGAGCAAACCACAGGCAGGCCTTTTTCCCCCACAGAATTCTCACCTCGGCAGCAGCTCAGAAGCTGCCAGAATCAAGGAGGCAGGGGGGACCCTCCGGTCCTGGCTGCCACCTGGGTCTGGCCAGAGCAGAGCTAGGCAATGGCCATCCCTGTGCAGTGGGGCTGGGCCATGGCTGGGCCCACCTTGGATTGACAGGGGTCCCCAGGATGTGCCACCCCTGGGAGAGGAACCCAGCCTGGAATGTACAAGGACATTTCTGGAACTGCCACCCCCTGGGATAGGATCCCCCATGCCAGGATGTGTCACACCCTGGACTGGTTTGCCCCAGGTGAACTCCAGAACAGGGATCTCAGAGTGCAGACCCCCCATGGATGTGCCGCGCCCCCCCCCCCCCCCACCCCCGCCCCCCGGACAGAGACTGTCCCCCTTTCCCATCTGACTGTCACCACAAACAGCCTCTTCCTTCTTGTCCAGGAAAAGGAAAGTGAAAGTGTTCAGGGTGCACAGCCCAACACCCCCATCCCCCTAAGCCTCCCCACACTTCCCTGCACCCCTCTCTCTCACTGTTTTCCTCCTCCCTAGGGTCCCCCAGTCTGTTCCCTGCTCAGGTGCACCCCAGAATTGCTGAGCCGGGAAACAGAGGTGAAGGTCACCCCAAAACTGAGGCAACCAGGGAAGGAACTGTGACCCATGGGCCCACCCAGCCACTGCCCATGCCTGGCACCACCATTCCCCTGGGACTCCAACCATGGGAGCCCATTTCCTTCTGTCTCTCCTTCCCTGGGATCCCTATCCCTGGATGGCAATTCCCCAGGAACCCCATTCCCAAGGAACCCCATCCTGGTAATTCCAGTCCCTGGGATCCCCCTTCCCTTGGGGACCTTGATTCCCCCAGGACCCCCATTCTCACAGGGCCCCCCTTTCCCCTGGCACCCCTATGCCTTGGCCCCCATCCCATGAGCACAAATTCCTGGAGACCACATTGTTCTGGGACCCTCATCCTTGATTCTGAGTTCACCCAATTCTTGGGA
>NW_024510444.1:0-521 GCF_017590135.1 Pyrgilauda ruficollis | reverse complement strand
GGGGGGCGGCGCTGACCCCGGGATCCCCCCCGGGACCCCCGCACTGGGCTGTGGGAGGCGCTGGCGCCCCGGGGGTCTCACGGGGCACCGTGAGCGGAGCCCGGAGGGGCGCGGGGCGGGCCCGGGACCGGATACCGGGCTGGGGAGGGGTCCCGTGTGCGCCCCCTCCCCTCCCCCAAGGCCGGGGGGGGGCGCTGGCGGCCGGCGCCGCTGGGGGGCGCCCTGCGCGCTCAGGGGCACGGCTGGCTTGGCCACGCCCACACCCGGAAAGGGGCGTGACCTACCCTCCGAAGGGGCGGGGCGTAACGACAGGGGGCGTGTCCAGCTGGAAGGGGGCGTGCCCCGCCGCTGTGACGTCATTTTCGTGCGCACCCGGAAGCGGCGCCGGCACCGGGAGCTGAGGGGGGGTCCCGGGGGGGTCCCGGTGCCGCCGTGGCGGGGCCGGCGGTGCCGCAGCTGCTCCGGCAGGGCGTGTGGGCCTCTCTGACCGGCGGCCGCTTCCCCTTCGCCAACTGCGTGCG
>NW_024510443.1:0-521 GCF_017590135.1 Pyrgilauda ruficollis | reverse complement strand
ACCCCTTCCTGCCCATTCCCATCCCATCCCATCCCCTCCCAGCACACCTGGGCACACAGGTAACTCCATATTTTGGCTCTCTCACCTTGCCACAGCCCGGCACCTCGACGCCGTCCACGGGCCGCGGGAGCTCGATGGATTTAACCCCTTCCTGCCCATTCCCAGCCCCATTTCTATCCCCTCCCAGCACACCTGGGCACACAGGTAACTCCATATTTTGGCTCTCTCACCTTGCCACAGCCCGGCACCTCGACGCCGTCCACGGGCCGCGGGATCTCGATGGACTTGACGGTGCCGTACTTGCCGCACTCGTCGCGCACGTCCTCGACGATCTCGTCGTACTCCTCGTCGTCCAGCAGCTCCTCGGGCAGCACCATGTTGAGCAGGCACAGCACCTCGGTGGGGTGCCCGCCCATCTGCACCTGCGAGCTCATCAGCCCCGGCACCTGCAGCGTCACCGGCGTCTGGTTGATGGTGCTCTGGGGGACGGGGGATGGGGAAATGGGGAAAATGGGGGAAAT
>NW_024510442.1:0-521 GCF_017590135.1 Pyrgilauda ruficollis | reverse complement strand
AAAATTGAGGGGAAGGGGAGGGAGAGACCCCCACCCTAATTCGGGGGGAGGGGCACGAGGGACCCCCACCCAAATTGGGGGGAGGGGCAGGGAGAGACCCTCCACCCAAAATTGGGGGGTCCTGGGGGGGTTTTGGGGGGTCTGGGACCCCTGACCCAAATTGTGGGGAGGGGTCCTTGAGGGGGTTTGGAACCCCCCCACCCAAATTAGGGGAGGGGTCCCTGGGGGGTTCCTAGGGGGGGGTTTGGGACCCCCGACTCAAATTTGGGGGGCGTTGGGGGAATTCGAGACCCCCTACCCAAATTTAGGGGGGTTTGTGACCCCCGACTCAAATTTGGGGGGCTTTGGGGGGGTTGAGACCCCCTACCCAAATCTGGGGGGCTGGGGTGGTTTGGGACCCCCAACCCAAATTGGGAGGGGAGGGGTTTGGGACCCCCAACCCAAATTGGGGGGGGGTTCCTGGGGGGGGTCTCAGACCCCAGACCCAACCTGGGGGGTCTCTGGGGAGCTTTGGGGGGGGG
>NW_024510441.1:0-521 GCF_017590135.1 Pyrgilauda ruficollis | reverse complement strand
CCCACGGACGCCCCTCCCCCCCCACCGGAGCCCCTCCCCCCACGGTAAGAGGCGGAGCTTCAGCGATATGCAAATGAGCGCTAATGGAGGCTGGGACCCCTCATTAGGGAGCTAATTAGGGATGCTAATTAGGCGTTGCGAGCAGCGATCGGGTTCTATATAGCTAATTAGCATAATTAATTGTGCTAATTAGCATATTTAGTGCTGATTATTAGCGTGATTAATTGATTAGCAGTGTTAATTAGCGCTGCTGCGCACCTTGGGTTTTATCCTAATTAACCCATAATTAACGGGCGGGTTAATTAGTTTGCATTCATTAGGAGCAATCCCTGAGCTTGGGGCTAATTAGCGTTAATTGCGGGGAGGCCATTGGCTCGTCGTTAATTATGCTAATTACCCCCTGGCGCTAACGAGGGCTGGCTAATTACCGTCATTAACCGGGGGCGGGGCTAACGAGCAGGGAGCTGCCTTGGGGGTGGCTGTTCCACCCTGCTTATGCTAATGAGATGCTAATGAGATGC
>NW_024510440.1:0-521 GCF_017590135.1 Pyrgilauda ruficollis | reverse complement strand
GTGTGCCACAAGGCCACTGCTGTGGGGAGAGAGACAGACAGACAGAGAGAGAGACAGAGACAGACACAGAGACGGTCGCATCATCTGCCTCGTGCTGGCGCTGCTGCCACCACGGGAAAGCCACACTGCCAGCCCCAAGCAGTGCCACCCCGGCAGCACCATCCTCGTGCAGGAGAGAGATAAAAGCAGCTCGGAGAAGCAAGCACAGGGTCCTTCCTTATTTCCTTTGCCATGAATCCTTAGGCGTTGAACCCCCGCTGAGCCAGCCGAACCGTGACCCTGCCCGCCGGCGGCAGAGACAGGGCACGGCCCCTCCTGACGCGTGCCCCGATCGCCTCCCGCGACCTGCCCAACGTCAACTATATTATGATATTATATTACATTAAAGAATGCTACACTAAAGCTGTACTAAAAAGAATAGAGAAAAGATACAGACAGAAGGCTAGGAAAGGCATGAATAATAAAAACCCGTGACAGACCAGAGAGTCTGGCAAAGCTAGACTGGGATTGGTCATTAAGTA
>NW_024510439.1:0-521 GCF_017590135.1 Pyrgilauda ruficollis | reverse complement strand
TTCAGCATAGCAAAATTCAGCTATAAAAATAACAGCACAGACAGGAAAAATATTGCATGATGGATTCTGATCTCCTGTGTTTCAACATTAATCACAGTATTGATTTTAACAGGGATGACTTCTCAGCATAGTGACTGTAGCTGCTTTTTTTCCTCCTTATTTTACTGTGGCTGATTAGTTTCTGTCTGATGTCCAGTGTAGAACCATCCTCTGGAGAGAGCACTTTCAGAAATACTTCTATTTTTTTCTTAGTAAAATAATTACTTGAAGAGATTAGACCTAATAACTGCAGTTGAATCAGCTTGTGTTCTTATTGGATTATTATGTAAAATTAAAAGATAGCAAATTCAGGATATATTTATCTAAGAGGCCTGTTCCATTGCATGCCCATAAACTGTAGATGATTTCCGTTCAAATAATTTGGGAAAAAATGTTGCAGGAAAATATCAGGCTGTGATGTAGGTCACTTTTCTGTTCATTCATGATTCTTGTTAAGCCTTCTCTTTTTTTTTTTTTTTTTT
>NW_024510438.1:0-521 GCF_017590135.1 Pyrgilauda ruficollis | reverse complement strand
TGTGCTTTATGCTCAGAAATTTTCTTCCTCGAATAAACACACATTTGCTTGTTTGGGTTGTCCTTCTGTGCTAAGTAAAATAGTAATTTCTTCCCATTAAGAGACTTTGTGGAGTGTGTCCTGTGCTTGAAGGTGTGAGTTGCATCAGAACAGGAGGAAATTCCCAGTTTTAAACTTAATTTTCCCCTTTGTACCGCCTCAGTTGTAACTGAACTAAGCATGGGAATTGTGCATTCTCTCTGGGTGGGATTCATTCAGTAGTGAAAAGCTGCTCTTTGATATATTGGTTGTGTAGGTCCTAATTTATTTTCTTTTTAAAGGAGTTTAGTATTTTGCAAGAAATTGCCTTGCATTCGCTATTCAAAAAGCAAATTGTGTTGCTTTTTTATTTTAGAATTTTATTTTTGGTTTTGTGATTAGCAGTGCATTATTCTTGAAAAATGAAGTACTGGAACTATGAAATATTATCATTACAATACTACAGGTATTGTACAGGTGTGAGATTTTACTTCAGGCTTTTC
>NW_024510437.1:0-521 GCF_017590135.1 Pyrgilauda ruficollis | reverse complement strand
TTTTTTTTTTTTTTTTTTCCCTAGGGTGCAGATGGAATAGCTCCATTTTATCTCATTCCCTGCTGGACCTAGAATTGGGCCCCAAGTCCTTTCCTTTCCTCTCCCTTTTTCTGGGGAATAGCTGGAATAGCTGGAATAACTGGAAAAATAATAACTCCATCATTTTTCATTCCCTGCTGGACCAAGCACTGAATCTTTTCCTTTGCAGTGCCCAGACCCAGAACTTCAGGAACGCATCCTGCTATGGATCACCATGTTCCATGGGAGAACCAAGCCTCAAATTCAAAGGGATCTGTCCTTTTTCTCTCTTTCCTCCAAAGGCCTTTTGAACCTGGAGAAGCTGCTGCGGCAGTTCCTCATCTCCAAGGACACGCTGTCGGTGCGGATGCTGGATGACAGCCGGGATCCCACCCCACTCCTGAAGGAGATCCGAGATGACAAGACAGCCACCATCATCGTCCATGCCAACGCCTCCATGTCCCACACCATCCTGCAGAAGGTGAGATTCCCAGGGAGCAGCA
>NW_024510436.1:0-521 GCF_017590135.1 Pyrgilauda ruficollis | reverse complement strand
AGTTTTTCAGTAATTGGAATATCAGGTTTATGAGCCGGGCTGCTGATATTACAGTAAAATTTAAAATGGATTGGGAATTACATATTTCCTTCCCGTTTTATACTCAGAGTCCTCTAAACTGGAGGACTGTCCAAAATTGTTCAAGTTACTCCATACAGAGAGGAAATCTGGAAAGCCAAAGGGAGAAGGTGGGCTGGGTGAAATGGAAATTATGGGGTGCCCCTAAGCAGGGGATGATTTGTGGCAGCTCTAATAATAGGCAGCTGCACAGAAATGTTACTCAGGTGGTGCTGTAGTGAGCTTGGTGTGTGTTAACAAAGTTGACTTGTTCACCAAAACCGCCTTTGAATAGCACAAGTTATTCGTGGCATAGTGTATTTTAAAAGATAACTGATTGATGTGATCTTAGAAAGTAATAATTAACAGATTATCCCACCTCAGTGTGAGTGACAGATGAGAGCACGTTTCACACACAGTTTTTACTGATTAGCAGATTAGAGACTTTTTCCTTTTTTTTTTTT
>NW_024510435.1:0-521 GCF_017590135.1 Pyrgilauda ruficollis | reverse complement strand
CAAGGTTGTCAGCCTTCCACACACTCCTATTATTCCAACCCAGACACATCCCATTTGATATTAGTAAAATATTAAACCAGACACCAAGTTAAATAGATTTTTGTTAGCCTGCATAACTGTGACTAAACTCAGGCAAAACATCAGCTTTCAAATGAGAATAGTACACAGTTCTAATAAAATACTGCAGGTCTGGGGTTTTTTAACATCCATCTCTGGGTCTACCAGCCCTCCAAAATTTGCTGTGTGTAGTCAGAGTGCATGGCAGAGAAATCCTGCTGCTGTTCTGGTCCTACACCAACACCCTCTAAAAGGATAATGAAGACAGCATCACATTTCAGAAGATATTTCCTGGAGGCCTGCTGAGCTGACCTTGTTTACAAGTACTCACTGAAACGATTAATTGCTTGTATGTTCCACTCCACACTGCATTTTCTGCCCATACTATCCATATGGACATGAGCCAGAACAAAAATTTCTATGTAATTATCCAGTTAATTATTATTAATGCTAGCATTTAACAG
>NW_024510434.1:0-6934 GCF_017590135.1 Pyrgilauda ruficollis | reverse complement strand
AGGATTAGGAGAAAGGCAAAGTAGGCTTACAACTTTAAAAGGGTATAAAGAAAAGTTTATTAATAGTAGCTAAAAGGAAGGGTAATAAGAATCCATACAAAACTTTCAGAACACTTCCCCTCTCTCTGCAACCTTTTCTTTCCTACTGACAATGTAAGGAGACAAAACCTAAAATGTTCAGGCAGTTTATGACCTGCTGGCAGGTGGCCCCTGGGAGGCCAAGCCAGCCAGACCTGTTCCATGTTCCCTGCGTTCCATGGGGCCCCACAGTGTCCCAATGATCCCTCCCTTCCATGAGGCCCTGAGGTGCCATAATGCCCCCTTGGTGACATGAGGCCCTGGAGGGTCCTAATGGTCTCCATGGTTCCATCAGACCGCACAGAGCCATAATGGTCTCTGGGTTCCATGAAGCCCCGCTGTGTCACCATGGCCCCTTGGTTCCATGGGCTCCAGTGGTGCCACAAGGATCCCCTTGGTTCCATGAGGTCCCCACAGTGTCCCAGGGATCTCCATGGGAAGGAAAGAACCCAGCCCCAATGTTTCAAGAACAGGTGAGAGGCAGCCCCCAAGAGGCCAAGGGCAGCCAGACCTGTCTGTCCTGGCAGCTTTCAGTTGGGAGCAATCCTTAGATGTATGGAATATTGGAGGTAGAATCCCAGTTTTATCCATGGGCAACACGATGAAGATGGATGTTTTTTTCTTCTAGGAAAGAAAAGCATGTAGTCCAAGTGTTTTGGAAGATGATGGGAGGTGGCCACCCTTAGGCCAATCCTGCCAGACCTGTCTGTCCTGGCACCTTTCATCTAGGGGCTATCCTTGGACGTAGGGCATTTTGGAGGTGGAATCTCCATTTTGGCCATG
Organism: Pyrgilauda ruficollis; assembly: GCF_017590135.1. Classification (NCBI taxonomy): domain Eukaryota; kingdom Metazoa; phylum Chordata; class Aves; order Passeriformes; family Passeridae; genus Pyrgilauda; species Pyrgilauda ruficollis. The sequence goes on along the minus strand of NW_024510434.1, from coordinate 6,073 downwards.
GGCACCTGGACAGGAAGAAGAGTTCTTTTCATTAGGAAGGAAAGCATAGAGCCCCAGGGTTTCAGAGGCACATGAGTGCCAGCCCTCAGGAAGCCAAGGCCAACCAGACTTGTCAGTCCTGGCAGCTTTTGTCTGGGAGCTATCTTTATTATATGGAATGCTGAAGGCAGTTCCCAAATTTTGGCCATGGGTTCCTGGTCGAGATGGATGTTTTTTTCTCATAAGAAAGAAAAACAAGAAAGAAAAGCACATGGATCCAGTGTTTAAAAGCAGATGAGAGGTGGCTCCTGGGTGGCCAAGGCAACCAGAGCTGTCTGTCCTGGCAGATTTCATCTGAGAACAATCTTTGCATATAAGGAAATTTGGAAGAGGAATCCCAATTTTGGCCATGTGCCCCTGGAGGAGAAGGACAGTTCTCTCTTATAGGAAGGAAAGCCCAGAGCCCCAGTGCGCCAGGGGCAGATGAGAAGCAGCCCTCGACATGCCAAGGTCAGCTGGACCTGTCAGGTGGTCCCCAGGAGGCCCAGCCAGCCAGACCTGTTCCATGGTTTTGGCAATGGACATCTGAAAAGAGGGATGCTTCTTTTCATAGCAAGGAAAGCACAGAGCCCCAGTGCTCCAAGAGCTGATGAGAAGCAGCCCTTGACATCCCAGGATCAGCCAGAGCTGGCAGGTGGCCCCTGGGAGGCCAAGCCAGCCAGACCTGTTCCATGTTCCCTGCGTTCCATGGGGCCCCACAGTGTCCCAATGATCCCTCCCTTCCATGAGGCCCTGAGGTGCCATAATGCCCCCTTGGTGACATGAGGCCCTGGAGGGTCCTAATGGTCTCCATGGTTCCATCAGACCCCACAGAGCCATAATGGTCTCTGGGTTCCATGAAGCCCCACTGTGTCACCATGGCCCCTTGGTTCCATGGACTCCAGTGGTGCCACAAGGATCTTCTTGGTTCCATGAGGTCCCCACAGTGTCCCAGGGATCTCCATGGGAAAGAAAGAACCCAGCCCCAGTGTTTCAAGAGAAGGTGAGAGGCAGCCCCCAAGAGGCCAAGGGCAGCCAGACCTGTCTGTCCTGGCAGCTTTCAGTTGGGAGTAATCCTTAGATGTATGGAATATTGGAGGTAGAATCCCAGTTTTATCCATGGGCAACACGATGAAGATGGATGTTTTTTTCTTCTAGGAAAGAAAAGCATGTAGTCCAAGTGTTTTGGAAGATGATGGGAGGTGGCCACCCTTAGGCCAATCCTGCCAGACCTGTCTGTCCTGGCACCTTTCATCTAGGGGCTATCCTTGGACGTAGGGCATTTTGGAGGTGGAATCTCCATTTTGGCCATGGGCACCTGGACAGGAAGAAGAGTTCTTTTCATTAGGAAGGAAAGCATAGAGCCCCAGGGTTTCAGAGGCACATGAGTGCCAGCCCTCAGGAAGCCAAGGCCAACCAGACTTGTCAGTCCTGGCAGCTTTTGTCTGGGAGCTATCTTTATTATATGGAATGCTGAAGGCAGTTCCCAAATTTTGGCCATGGGTTCCTGGTCGAGATGGATGTTTTTTTCTCATAAGAAAGAAAAACAAGAAACTCGGAATGCCCGTGTGGGGCCAGGGCCGGGTCAGGCCTTGGTTTGTGGTGGGACAGAGCCCCGCCCCCAGCCCTGGCCTGGCAGAGCTGTCAATCACACAGCAGGGGCAGAGCTGACCCAGCTCTGATTGGCCCAGCTGCCAATCAATCACACACTAGCAGCTGGTGCCTACCCTGACTCTGATTGGGCAATCAGCTGCCAGTCCCACCCCAGGGGCGGGCCCATGGAGGCCCAGGGGGTTAAAGGCCGGAGCATGAGGCCAGCCCATGCTCTGGATCCTGCTTTCTGGTGGGGTTCCTGTGTTAGTGATGCTGGAACCCGAGCAGTTGGTTCCTATGTGCACGTTCTTCTATAGATCTTCTGTGTTTCTGTTGTTCTTTATTTCTTCTCCTTCTAATCCTACTTATCTGGAACATTTTTGGGTAACTTAGCATCTTAAGGGTTAAAGGTTTTTAGGTTAAATGTGTGGGATTCCAGGGCACAGGGAATATTCCTCTGTCTGCTCTGAGGAATCCTGACCCCCAGAGAAACACTGCCTTTAACCTTCGCCCATGGAGAGGACTTGCAAGACTTTGAGATAGATTACAATTTACCAAAATGTGAAATAGGTAATACAGAGTAGTATAGTATGTCACTGTCTGTTCAAAATTTTCCTCATTTTTGCCTCCCGATCATCGTGAAAAGGACAGAAACTGGGACCACCAGGGAAAGAAAGAAAGATCCTGTTCTAGGATCCTGGCCCTGCTTGAATTGTCGCCCACCAAGCCAAGCCATTGTTCACTGGTGTGTTTGCTCACCCCATGGAACACTGCTCTCAGTGAAAAGAGAAGGGGCACCTTGCCCTCCTTCACCTGCATCGCTTCGCAGCACTGCTTCTGGAATTTCCCCACCTGTCAACCTGGCTGGACTTTCTCTTTGGAATGGTCTTTTGGTGGTCCCCACAAAAAAGTCCCTCCATTTACCATGCAACCACTGTGACAGATGGACTGAGATGGGAGAAGTCTCTCCCCCAAGGACTGAGACATGAGACCCCCCTAAGCTCCCCCTTCCAAGGACTGAGACTGAAACCCCTATCACGGGGGGGGAAGGTGTGTGTGTGGGGAGGCCAGCTGACCAAAGTGAGATGTTTGCCGACCACTGGACCAAGAAGACAATGGTTCTCGCCCATTGCTGGGAACATGGACTGTTGTATTTGTGTCCCCCTCCTTCACAATTTTCAATAATAAAACCCCCTGAGTTAGCTAGGGATTTTGAGATCTCCCCTGACGTGAATACGACAGGCTTCATCGACTGGGCTTCGAAGGACTACGTTGTTCCACGTCTGGTATCTATACACCTCCTTTCTTGTCCCCTCTTTTTCCTTATTCTTTCCCTTTTCTTCACTCCCCCTCTCCCTAACGCATTTTACTGTGGTCATTTCAATAAAGGTACATTTGTTTTTGATTATAACTGCAATCTCTCCTTGTTGTGTCGGTTTTTTGCACCCTGAGATCAGTAAAATGAATCATCATGAACCCCGTTCACAAGGAGGGATCGTGACAGTCAGTTGGGTGAGAAATTTAGGTTTTGGGGTTTTTAGTATGGTGTAGATAGGAAGCAAGATGCAGGAATTTGGGTGCAGTCCCTGTCTTCTTCCTCTTCATCTACTCCATTTTCTGCAGTTGGTGGCACAGGGTGATTGTTCAAGGAAAGCACAGTGCAGAGGTTACATGGACAGTCAAGGGATGAGTTATTGGTAGATAAGTAGAAATAATTTATGTTTTAAGAGTTAATTGCATGAGACAACTTTAAAAGACCTTGAAACTGCACATTTTGGGGCCATTTTGTGGTGCTTTTCCAGCATGCTGAGCCTGGTGGGCTCAGCATGCTGGAAAACATAACAATAAAGAAGATAACATAACAATAAAGAAGAAGCTGAAGACCAAAATGTCTTGTGCGTCTCCTTTTCCCTGGCACAGAAGTGCTACAGGAGGGTTTCCCCCATTCAGGGAGCCTCCAGAAGGACCCAACGTAAAACAAACATCAATAACTGGTGCCCCGACAATGTTTGTAAATTTTTTTATTTCCATGAAGTTGTTTACTGAAGGGTGTTGTTTTAATTAGCCAAGCATGTGAAATGTGTTGATGAAATGGCCAATGAAGTCCACCTGTAGAAAACCAAGCTTTACAACAAGAGGATTGAAAAAATGGGTGGCGTTTAACCCTTAGCCTTCTGAGTTTGTGTCATCTTGGACCCAACGGTGACATTTGGGGATCTCTGGGGGCTATTGGGGACCCTTACTGCATGCCGTGACCCAACAGGAGCTTCTCCAATAAACTTTGCATGAAGCTCCCACTGTGCCCATGACAGGAACCCCTGGGAGTGTCTGGGACATCCCGGCTCTCCTTACATGCATGAGGAGATTGGAGCTGCTCCGAAACCTCTTCTGACACTGGGCACACTCATAGGGCCTCTCCCCAGTGTGGATGCGCCGGTGTCTGACGAGTTCGGAGTTGTACTTGAAGCCCCTCCTGCAGTCAGGGCAGGGGAAGGGCCTCTCCTCGGTGTGAATCCTTACATGCATGAGGAGATTGGAGCTGCTCCGAAACCTCTTCTGACACTGGGCACACTCATAGGGCCTCTCCCCAGTGTGGATGCGCCGGTGTCTGACGAGTTCGGAGTTGTACTTGAAGCCCCTCCTGCAGTCAGGGCAGGGGAAGGGCCTCTCCTCGGTGTGAATCCTTACATGCATGAGGAGATTGGAGCTGCTCCGAAACCTCTTCTGACACTGGGCACACTCATAGGGCCTCTCCCCAGTGTGGATGCGCCGGTGTCTGACGAGTTCGGAGTTGTACTTGAAGCCCCTCCTGCAGTCAGGGCAGGGGAAGGGCCTCTCCTCGGTGTGAATCCTTACATGCATGAGGAGATTGGAGCTGCTCCGAAACCTCTTCTGACACTGGGCACACTCATAGGGCCTCTCCCCAGTGTGGATGCGCCGGTGTCTGACGAGTTCGGAGTTGTACTTGAAGCCCCTCCTGCAGTCAGGGCAGGGGAAGGGCCTCTCCTCGGTGTGAATCCTTACATGCATGAGGAGATTGGAGCTGCTCCGAAACCTCTTCTGACACTGGGCACACTCATAGGGCCTCTCCCCAGTGTGGATGCGCCGGTGTCTGACGAGTTCGGAGTTGTACTTGAAGCCCCTCCTGCAGTCAGGGCAGGGGAAGGGCCTCTCCTCGGTGTGAATCCTTACATGCATGAGGAGATTGGAGCTGCTCCGAAACCTCTTCTGACACTGGGCACACTCATAGGGCCTCTCCCCAGTGTGGATGCGCCGGTGTCTGACGAGTTCGGAGTTGTACTTGAAGCCCCTCCTGCAGTCAGGGCAGGGGAAGGGCCTCTCCTCGGTGTGAATCCTTACATGCATGAGGAGATTGGAGCTGCTCCGAAACCTCTTCTGACACTGGGCACACTCATAGGGCCTCTCCCCAGTGTGGATGCGCCGGTGTCTGACGAGTTCGGAGTTGTACTTGAAGCCCCTCCTGCAGTCAGGGCAGGGGAAGGGCCTCTCCTCGGTGTGAATCCTTACATGCATGAGGAGATTGGAGCTGCTCCGAAACCTCTTCTGACACTGGGCACACTCATAGGGCCTCTCCCCAGTGTGGATGCGCCGGTGTCTGACGAGTTCGGAGTTGTACTTGAAGCCCCTCCTGCAGTCAGGGCAGGGGAAGGGCCTCTCCTCGGTGTGAATCCTTACATGCATGAGGAGATTGGAGCTGCTCCGAAACCTCTTCTGACACTGGGCACACTCATAGGGCCTCTCCCCAGTGTGGATGCGCCGGTGTCTGACGAGTTCGGAGTTGTACTTGAAGCCCCTCCTGCAGTCAGGGCAGGGGAAGGGCCTCTCCTCGGTGTGAATCCTTACATGCATGAGGAGATTGGAGCTGCTCCGAAACCTCTTCTGACACTGGGCACACTCATAGGGCCTCTCCCCAGTGTGGATGCGTTCATGGTTGACGAGTTCTGAGCTGCACCTGAGGACCTGAGGATTTCCCTCTGTGCATCAGGGAAAGGGAAGAAGATCCCCACAATGCATCCCCAGCAGGACGACATCAGCAATGGGGCTGTCCTCCAGCCAGGGGCGATGCAGGGCTGGGAGATGGAGCAGAAGAGAGGGGGAAAGGGGCACTGACTTCCTCCTCACCTGCCTGCGTGTGCCGGGGCACCTTCCTCTTCCTCGCAATGTCCCCCTGCATCCAGCCAAGGTTTGGGAATGAGAAATCCTGGTTTGGGGAAAAAACAATGTATGAGTACATTGGATTAGGGGGATCTTCCTGCCCAAGTCCATCTCTGTTGTTGCAGCATGTCCACAACGAGCCCCTGTGACCAACCTGCACTCCCAGAGCCCAGAGCACGCTTGCTTAACCTGCTGATGGACAAGGCCAGAGACGGGTCTGTGTGCACAGCTCCAAACGCAGTTTATTGCAATTGGATATTGCAGAGGGTCCAGGGACAGGGACAAA
>NW_024510433.1:1630843-1767282 GCF_017590135.1 Pyrgilauda ruficollis | reverse complement strand
CCTAATTTGTCCTAAACCAGGACATTTAGGATTCTGTTAATTGCTGTCTGTTGCTCTATGAAAAATCCTCAGATACCTCTGAATTTCACAAACTAACACAAATTTTAGACTAAATTTTAGTATGTCTGACATTTTGTACATAGCTAACTTACTATTCATGTTCTCATTCCTGTCTTTAATAATGGTGGTTCAGTTGTCAAATTAATGAGCAATATTTCACCACATGACTCAGATGAATACTACACAACATGAATAGCAAATTATTGAAGTGTACTGTTCATATGCAAAACCTAAATGATAAAAAACCAGCATCTAATTACTCATTGTAATAATTATAATTATAAGACTGACTTGGATGCATGATTGATTTGTGACTTGTTCACACACACAAAAATCTTTCAATCATAACACAGACACTCAAGTATGCAGATTTTATATGACTGTATAGATTAAACACAGAGATGAATGAAGAAAATATGAAAAATCATCAGGATGTGTCAAATATTTCATTAAATTCTGTTACTTTTTCAGTGTCACTTTTGAATAAAACAATTCAAACCACTTTTTTCTTGAGAAATCTTCTAGTCAGTAAAGAAACACCTAGAAAAGAGCAGAAGTAGACATGTTTCAGCTGCACTGCCAAACACAACATGTTTTCTTTCCTTAAAGGAAAACCAGTAACAGGTACCACACGACATGAAAGAGATCATGCTAATGAGATGATGTCATGTTTATTGTAAGATCATTATCCCAAGAACTATGTTAATACATTCAATAAGCCTCCTGTGAACAGTGTGTGGTGGCCGCCCTCTTGGTTGGTACAGCAAGAATTTAAACAGGGACAGCCAAAGACAAACACCTGATTTGTCACTTGGTGACCTGGGGTTTCACCACTGGGGATGTGACAAGGCGAGGTCGACAGGGAGTGGGGTTTGTAAGCAGGCCTGAATGAGCACTGGACTTGTCCATGTAGTAAGAACTTTCAGCATTTTAAAAGACATCAAGAATCAGGGGAAGAAGGAGAAGGAAGAGGAAAGGGGAAAGAGGACAAGGGAAGGAAAAGGAAAAGGAAAAGGAAAAGGAAAAGGAAAAGGAAAAGGAAAAGGAAAAGGAAAAGGAAAAGGAAAAGGAAAAGGAAAAGGAAAACGAAAAGGAAAAGGCATGGGGAAAAAGTCACCAACTCAAGCAGCTTTTCTGACAGTTTTCTAAGAGGCTTTTTAAACTACTTTTTACATTTAGTAAATTATACAATGACACTTACTCCTAAACAATGCAAGATGCTTACATGAAAATACTGTAGGTTTCATTTTTGAAAATATGTTAAAATACATTATTCTTACAATTTCTGTTTATTTCAACAAGCTTTGAAAAAAAGGTCCCAAGAAAGAAACCAATTAATTCTGAAATGAATCATAATTCATAATTAAACAAAATTATTTCTTTAAAAATAACTTTAATTGCTCTGTCTGTAAAACAGTCTTTAGTGAGTTACTAGTCTGACAAAAATTTGGTGTTGAAAAAATACTTACATATTTTCTGAATCTCAGTTTGAGTAGAGTAATCATGCAGGTAATCAATATCTGTTTCTTCTCTCTAATCAATCTGTGCCCTGAGTACTTTTGCTAGTATTATAGACAGGGAACTCTTCCCCTTAAAATCTTAATAGGAGGACAAATAAATGTGATAAGTACACATGGTTGCAGGAGTTTTTTCTCAGATATGATTCCCACTTTAGCAACACAAAAAAGCTGGTATATTTTCCTGCACATCAGTGTTTGGATACAATGGAATCCCTCTGTATTTGAATCAAAGTAAATGAGAATTAAACTGGGCTTTTAGTCTTTCTATTCAGCTTTAAAAATGACAAGCCTACAGAACATAAAATATGGTTTTCTTTTATAACTGAATAGTAATCTCTTCCAATACTTATACATTCATTTCTACCTAGCTGTTGGAGCAGAAATGTATTAAGAGGGCAAATGAAAAAAAAACAAAAAAAAAAACAAAAAAAACAAAACAAAAACAAAACCAAAAACAAAACTACCAAAACTCCTCTTCACCTGCCGATAGTTAATCAGATTAATTCCATTATGCCAGTGCATTAACCTTGCACTTTTCTTTCACATATTTCTGTGCTATTTTGTATATTCAGGTTGAGGTGGAAGGAAAACCATTTAGCCTCACAGGCAAAGAGAATGGACTGACTAGGATAATCTCAGTATTTTTACACTCTGGCCCTTCAAGCTTAACAGTGAAGGGCACTAAGAGGAAGACAGGAAAAACCACTCCACCAATAACTGACAGTGATATTGTTCAGTACCTCTGCCTCAAGCCCTCGCTTTGGCACGGACTGGACCATGGAGAAAGCAGGCAGAGCCAGGCGTGGCACAGCAGATCTGTTGTCCCAGAGGCAGGCCTGCCTCTCCTGCCTCTTTATGCAGGGTTATTATCCTGCTAATTGGTCTGAAATTCTTCCCTATACCACCAGCTTGCAAAGAGCAGCAAATTCCTTCCTAACACTGCTGAGCAAGTCAGCATGTGAAAGCAGGTATCAAAATTCAGATGCTTAACTTCATTCTTAGTTATCTGATGCTACATCTAACTGAGCTGCCCGTTTTAGAAGTATAATTGTCTTCACCCAGTAAGGGGAGAGAAATCACTCTAGGAGGTCATCAGCCTGCAGACCTTTAGAACAGCTTACAGGATGCAGTGAGCAGCCCTTGGAAGTGATTATCTTTTATTCTTAAAATTAGATGTAGTCACTACACCAGCCACCACTAAAATTTCTTACTCTGAGGAAACCATTTGCGTGAGATTAAGCTGGTACCTTAAGTTCTGCATGAACAAGAAAATCGTGTTCTATACACTGGGGAGGTTGTATTATGAAATTATTAAAATGCTATATAAAAATATTGACAGAAAAACTGACTGCAAAATAGCATGGCCTGTGATAAACATACATGGGCAAAATGGGAAGACAGAGAATTTCATCATCCACAGCACTGGAAGCAAGAGTAGCTTACTTATCTGTAATAACTAGACATGAAAGTAGCAAAAAAATAAAATGAAAAATCAAAAACAAGAGGTGACACATAAGATTTGGTGACACTGAAAGAGCTTAGGAGTCTTATCCCATGAAAACAGCACCTGTGAAGGTAAATAATAAACCTAACCAGCCAAAATATTCTTCTCACATGAATCAAAATTACATATTTATGAGTGAGCAAAGATAAAAGACTTTACCACCATTAGTCCACTTTGATGTATTTTCTCAATGGTTTTTCTGTCAGGTTTCTTCAGAACTTTTGGTCCCCCCATCGGCCTCAGCTTCCTCTCTGGTTTTTAAATTATGTCTCTGTATATTGGGTATATATGGTCAGGTTTCGACACCAGGGTGGCTACAGGGGTGGATTCTGTGGGAAGCTGCTGGAAGCTTCCCCTGTGTCCAGCAGAGCCAGTGCCAGGCAGCTCCAGGATGGACCCTGGGTAAAGCCAAGCCAATCAAGAATGATAACAATGCCTCTGTGATAATAGATTTAAAAAGGAAAAAAAAAAAAAAAAAAAGGAAAAAAAGAAGATAATGTGCAGAGGTATTTGTGGTTAGAAAAGAGTGGACTGAGAACGTGTGAGAGGAGCAGCGCTGCAGACAGGCAGGGCAGGGCAGGAGGGGCAGGAGCTGCTCCAGGCTCTGGAGCTCAGATTCCCCTGCAGCCCCTGGAGCAGCCCAGGGCGAGGCAGCTGTGCCCCTGCAGCCCAGGGAGGGCAGGGGAGCAGAGATCCACCTGCAGCCCCTGGGGGAGCCCAGGCTGGAGCAGGGGATGCCCAGAGGAGGCTGTGGCCCCATGGGAAGCCTGTGCTGGAGCAGGATCCTGGCAGGGCCTGTGGACTTGCTGAGAAAGGATTCCAGGCTGGATCAGGTTTTGCTGGTAAAACTTGTGGCCCTGTGGGGGAACCATGCTGGAACAGCCTGCTCCTGAAGAATTGCAGCCATGGAAGACCGAGCCACGCTAGTGCAGCTTGTGGAGAATTGTAGCTATGGGATGGACTCGTGTCAGAGCAGTTTATGCACTAATCTCCTGCGGGAGGGATCCCTCTTTGAAGCAGGGGAAGGACTCCTCTCCCTGAGCAGCAGCAGGAACAATGTGTGATGAACTACCATAACCCCCATTCCCATCTCCCTGTGGTGCTGTAGAGCCTGGAAAAGAGCAGGGAGGTGAAGGAACATTTTTTTTAAGATTAATTTTATTTCTCATTATTTTCTCTTATTTTTTTGGTAATAAATTCAATTAATATACAAGAGCAGAGTTCATTTTGCTTGTAATGGTATTTGATGAGTAATTTCTCCCCGTTCTTAACTTATGGGAATCTTTTATATTTTCTCTCCCCTGTCCAGATGCAGAGGGGATTGAGAGAGCAGCTTTGGTGGGTGCCTGACATCCAGCCAAGGTCAACACACTCCTCTCTGGTTTTGGATTGAAAACAAAACAAAAGCACAAAACAATATTTCCTACTTGGTCAAAATCAGAGTGAACCAAACATCAGAATGCATCTGTGTGAATAGATATTTTCAAATTATAGATCATGCCCTGAATTCTTGCCTTTTAAGCAACACAATGTTGATTCACATCACCTGAAACTTCAACCACAAAGCTGATGAGTGAGCTGTCTTTTAAACCTTTTTGCCCCACTTCAAATTAGAAGTTATCATGAATTTGAGACTTTGAAACGTCAAATACTTGTCAATATCTCTGAAAGCACATCACACTCCAAAGGTTGCCTTGAACCCCATTAATCTGTTATCAATAAAGAGGATTTTATTCCCTTCTATGGAAAAATGATTAGTGATCCTTGATGTAGAAGACAGAAATCGAGGTCCTCTGAGCAAAAACAATAAAACTGATTTTAGGAACAGCTTGACCTCTCTTCTTGTTGAAAAGAAGATTGTGCCAGGAGTACTGGCACAGGATTCTCTTTCCTTTGAAAAATAAAAGCTGATCTTTTTGGAGGAAAGGGAAAGCTCCTTCCATAGGACAAGAGTAAAACACCATGTTTTGGGAGGTTCACTGCCCAAGACAGACATTACTGGAAAGAATAAAGCCACGAATACTTGAAAGCATATAGTGATAAAAAGAGAGCATATAAACAAAGTGCAGGCAGCTGAAGAAAAAAGCTGCAGACTGATAAAAACCCGTCAGTAAAATTAGTAACTGTCCTTGATAATAGAGGGAAGTATAAGGACTACACCCATTTTGCAAGTATGAGTTACTCTTTAGTGGCTGCATTTAACAATTTCCTTGTCCCAATTATATACTTTAAAAATTAATTGAGCACACCCAATTTCCTGTCTCTTTGCTGTCACTGCATCACTCTTGCATTAGGTACCTGTTTATAGCTAAATGTCCATCTTACCCAGGGCTTTAGGCTAGCATGGTTATAGATTTTAATCTAAGCTCTGAGAAAAACACAAACAAACCCCAGTCCTTAGGATTTTCTTGTTAGTTTATTTTTTTTTCCCAGTAATCTATCTGTTTCATTAAAAAAAAAAAATCTACATTCAAAGTTGAGGCTTTGCAGTTTGCAGCTAAATGAACAAAAGCAAAGAGTTTTTTTTGGGAGAAAATTAGCTGATGAAAATTGCTATGGCAAAGTGTACAAGGTAATAGCATAGAAGATGCAGATTTTGGGGTCTGTGATATTGCACTATTAAATTTAACGTGTTCTAAATGCTTAAGGGAAGACAGGAGTTCCTCCATCCATGTTCCACGGGACTCATTAGCTCTTGCACAAAAATACAAATTCATGGCTCTAGAGCTCCAGCCATGTGGCTGGATTATATGAGCAGTGCTCAACAAGACCATGCACACCCATGGCTCGGAAATACTTTCCTACATGGAAACTTTGGTGGGATTCAGCTCCAGATAAAGAAAACTTCATTAGTGGTCTGTGAAGCTGAGGAGTAAGGAAAGTTTATCAGCCTCCATGATCTCCACTGGTCTTCCAAATTTTTTGTTAACCTACAGGACTAGAAGACATTGAAATGCACTTGGTTTTCCCTACTAACCTCCCATGACTCTGTGAAGAAGATGCATGAAATTAATTCATGGTCAGGACACCCCCAGTGGAACTCATCACCCATTTTTAGATCTCTGTGATGCAGATGTCAGTGAATCCCACAGCTAATGCAGGGTGATGTTGAGGTAAGATATGTTATATGTTTGCCCTCTTTAACCTGGCCCTCATATTCGTGAATGGCTACACATTTGGTGGATTTTAGCAGCTGACATGCAGTCTTCTGCAAAGACAAAGGCTTGCTGAGATGTTCTGGCACTAACAGTTTATGTAAAGATTTTAGCTAACCCTGAAACTCTCCCAGTCATGATAATGGGCCAGTTAACACTGCTCTGTCAAAATGTGGCCAGCAGGATGAAGGATGTGATTCTGCCCCCGTGTTTCCCTTTGGTGAGACCCCACCTGCAGTGCTGCATCCAGCTCTGGGGTCCCAGCACAGGAGAGATGTTGGAGTGAGTCCACAGGGGAGGCTACCAAGATGATCAGAGGGATGGAGCATCTCTGCCATGAGAAAAGGCTGAGAGAATTGGGATTGTTCCTCCTGGAAAAAAGAAGGCTTTGGGGTGGCCTAATTGTGGCCTTCCAGTACCTGAAGGGAACTTAGAGGCAAGATGGAGAAAGATTGTGCACAAGGGTGGGTTGTGATGGGATAAGAAGGACTGGGTTTAAATTGAAATGGAGGAGATTCACATCAAAAATTTGGAAAAAGAAATTCTTTGTTGTGATGGTGGTGGGGTCCTGGAACAGGTTGCCCAGAGAAGCTGTGGCTGCCTCATCCTTGGAAGTGGTCCAGGGTACAGTGGAAGGGGTCCCCCTCTACAGCAGTGGTGTTGGAACTAGGATGATCTTACAGGTCCCCTTCCAAGCCTAATCATTCAATCTTTCTATTTTATTTTTCACCAAGAAGTCCAAATAAGAAATTATTTGAGATGCCAGACCTGAAGGAAGAGGTTTTATTCCTGAGTAATATACATATTTGTCATTAATGGCTATTATGCTGATGTTAAAGATGCTTTAATCTGAACTGTCCCATGGTTCCCAAATACCACTAATTCCAGATTTCTTATCCTCTCCCTCTGGGGGTAAGGTGGCACAGATTAGCTTTCCTGCTAAGAAAATAAAACAAAAATTATGGAGCCACTTTAAAAGGAAAAATGGGAGATTAAAGCAAAGTAATAAATGTAGCTTGAGAGGGCAAACTCTATAAAGAAATTGTACCTTGCTCTGTAACTGCACAGAGCACATTAAGATCATAATATTCTATGCCTTTTTTGGGCTTTGGGAAAAGAAGGCTGTCCCCTGACTAGCAGAATAAATGCAACCTCACTTCTTATGTTTGTTCTGAAATTAAGTTCTCTAATATCTAATCTAAGTGTGAATTATGACAGATAATTTTTGCCATTTCATGTTTACTTCTAAACTTTCCTGAGACTGACATTTCTTTTGAGGTCTAATAAAAATCATGCATATAAAAGAGCACTGCTCTTTTGTTAAATATAACCAAAATTCAAATATTGCTTCAGTATATTCAATATCAAATATTTCCAGTGCTACTGTAACGGAGCAGAAAGAAAGACATACAGATATAGATACACCAAAAAAGACACGTGATTGCAAATACTTTATTTCCTTTAGGAATTGGGACCACATTGCAGATATGAGTCAGAGGTCTTTCCTCTTCCTCTGATCAGATTTGCTCACATCTTTTCAATTTGCCTGTTATTGCTGTCCCCAGAAACAAAACACAACTTTAGCTGAATTGAGAGGCACAAGCTACTGTGAAATTTAAATAAAGTTATCTAATATTGCTGCTGGTCCTTTCTTGAAATGAGTTTGTATGATGAATCCAACGTGGTATGTGTGCCTCGGCTGCCTAGAACCATCCCATTTCTCTCACCACAAATTTAAACACTCTAAAATTTAGAAATTCAATTTTCATTTTTGCTTTGCCAAATTTCTTGCTGCAAAGTGTTCATTTAGCAAGAATTAGATTTACAGATACCCTACTGGTAATAAGAAACACCAGCTTTTGTTGAGAAAATCAGAATATAATTGTTACCTAGGGTATTACAAATAGCACACAACAATCAAGGTTTGAAATAACCTATCTGCTGAGGACATCTCATTACTTCAGCATAGCCAGTAGCACAACAAAAAAAGGGTTAAACATGATTACAGGTAACATAAAATCTGTTTCTTCAGTAGAGGCCATCTTTGTTTCTATCAGATGTATTTTTACCCTCTAGGACCCACAAAAATTCTGTGAAAGTCAGGAAATTAGACATCTTGTTTTTCCTAGTGTTGCGGAAAACATATTTATGTTTTTGATCTGAAGTTAATGGCTTCAAGTATCTGTTTGCTGCAGTTCAGGGGGAAGGGGAAAAAAGAAAGGGAGAGATAGGAAGAGGGAAGGAAGGAAGGAAGGAAGGAAGGAAGGAAGGAAGGAAGGAAGGAAGGAAGGAAGGGAGGATCTGTTTTGTTAGACACAAGTCAGTGTATTGAGTCAGTGTAGACAGGGTCATGGTATTGAATAAAGGTGTCTATGAATCATAAAAGAATTAACACAATGCAATCCTTTCTCCAGTTGTGTTAGGCTTCTAAAGCTATTATTTTTTCTCAGACCTTAGAAATAAATAAATAAATGTATGAGCAAAAGGTACACAGTACATTTTTGCACAGGAAAACAAAAATTATTTTGAATGTGATCTGGCTGAGATATTCAGCAAGAATCGAAAAGGAGGGCTACATCTTAAGGAATCATATTACATAGAAAAATATCTTTAGACAAATGGTAGAAGGGGAAAAAAAAATACAAACAACCCAGAAAGAGAAAAGACTGGACTGAATAAAAGAAAAAAAAAAGGCTGTGCTTAGTGTCACTGAATTCAGTAAGTGATTACACGACACAGGGTTCATTCAGGACCTAGCGAGTGATCTACAGCCTGTGTTCTGCAGGAGGTCAGAATTGAGATTAAAGTGACCTTTTCTAGCCTCAAATTCCATGAATCCAGTTCTGAACCCAGGGTCCCAATGGAAACTAAGTGACGATATAGAGTCTTTGGAGTAAGCTAACCTATGGTTGATGGATGGTTTTACTTCTTTATTTCCATAGAGTCCCCCACCATATTACTCACACAAAACAACTTTCTCACTTGTGACATTAAAAACTTTTACAGAAAAAGGAGCAATGGGTATACATAACCACAAGTAGGTCCAGGTAGGAAATGAAAAAAGGTTTTAAAACTATTGGGAGATACTGTTTCTGGAGTAATTTAAAAAAAGAAAAAAGAAAAGAAAAGAAAAGAAAAGAAAAGAAAAAGATACAGGAGTGCACTTGAAGATGGAACTTCATATATTCACGGGCAAAACAAAAAATATGATCTGCAATAAGGGGGAACTGGACTGAGCACTGAGAAGATTTGTTCAAGCTTTGTTGCTTATGTTCCTAAACCTTTGGAAATGACAGTATAGATTTTCCAGTGTCACTTAGTGACTGAGGCACAGAAAACTTTTTTGTTTTCAAGGTGAGCTGGATTCTGCATGAGCAAACACTGCCTTAACACATTCATTTTAAAACTCACAATGGAAAGACAAAACTGCACGGGTTGTTTGAAACAGCAAATTCCTTCCTTCAGATGTTGTATACCATTTCCTCCCTTTCTTTTCAGTCAGCTGTCTTCATGAGCCCTTGTTTAAATGGCAGTCACTCACTGGACTAGGTCCACAGCCTCAATTTCTGCTCTGAATCCACCCCTGTACTTTCACACCAGGATAGACAGAGAAAATATGGGCATAGAGAGGGTTAATCCTGAAAGACTGTAAGGGGAGGAAAAAAAAAAAAAAAAAAAAAAACAAACCCTGTGTAGAGTGGGAAATTAGTCAGCAGAGACCTGACAAAGTGCTTCCTACACATGCTGTTCTGTCAGGCTGCACAGCTTCTTCTGCTTCAGAGGTAATTACATAGATTTTCTGTCTTGTACTTGCAAAAACACAGCACAGCACTCCACCACTGCTTGTAGCTCAGTGCTTCAGGGCTCCAGCTGCATGGGGCTGGAAAATGTTTACACAATTTCTTTTAAGAATTTTAAACCACAGTAAGGGACATGGCTAACTCTTCATCTGAGGGGGCATATGAAAGAGTCCCCTCTGAAGCTGGGTTTGGTTGAAGGGAAGGACTTCCTTTTAAGGCAGTGTAATTATCTCTCTCTCAAGGAAATGGCTTCTGCCACACAATAAATCAAACAATAAATGTTTCTGAATGTTTTAACTAGAGAGGACTCAAAAGAATTTGGACCTTGATCTGGATTTCAAATTCTCAGATCCAGAATCCTGGTCTTACATCCATTGCAAATTTTATACTGTGTTTTTCTGGAGCCCATTCAGAAATGCATCCATTCTTTTTGATTTGACACATGCACAAATATACATATTCAACATCTATCAAGGTGTTTATCATTAAAAATAATATCTGTGAATATATATATTCCTCCCTCATTACTTTGAACTGCTTCAATAATTTTGTGGTTAATGCAGTACTGTGATGAGTATTTCAAATAATCTATAAATTCAGATTTAAATATTCAAGCCAACACTTGCAACATGCACTTTCATTAGATGTTGGGAATGAAATGTCTAATTTTTTTGAAAAGACATTTCTACAGTTTAGTAAAAAATTAATGTATTATTTTAACATGGAACTACTTGAGGTATGATACAGCAGCTTTAAATATGTTCAGCTCTATGTACAAGTCTTAAGACAATGATGGAAACTACAGAAATAATAATAATAAAAAACCCCTAAAATTCAGGGTGAAAGTGGCATAGAAAGTCTACCTAATCACCTTGAGATGGGAGAAATTTCTTTTCTGTTGCCTATGACACACTGTCAATATTCTTTAAAAAAATTTCCAACAGTCCTGCCTATGTTTCCATATCTTCACTGGTAGAAACTCATTCCTGTTACTTTTGCTCCATCTTCTTTCAGTTGCTGAATGGAATTGCCCCTTATCCATAATGCAGACTTTATTTCCTCTGTGGCACTGCCTTCAGAATGGCTGAAAACCTCCCCATTTTCACTCATCCTTCTCTTTCTTTGACTAAAAATGTCTGCATGTTTCCATACCTGTCAAGTTTTCCAGACTTCTGACTACCCTTGAAATCTCCCAAATCCCACTTAAAGCCAGTTTCCTGAGCTGTAACACTGAAATCAAGTAGATAAATTGAAGTGTGCATTTTAAAATAATAAAACCATAGGGAATTTTAATTTTATTTGGATTCTCATTGTTTCATTTTACTTTATTTTATTTACTCATAAAAAGAAAGGTGATGGACACTTTGTGGCATTGGAGACATGCTTCATTTCTAAGTACTTCTCAGATGAAAACTGCAGTTTGTTGCCTTGAGTTGCATCTACTATGAATACAGCAGTAGATTATCACAGTTTCTGTTTTTACAGAAAAAAAAATGCTGTGTTTTTACTTTACACAGATATCCGGAATGTGTCAGGTTGGAAGAGACCACAGGCTTTGGAGTGATCTGGTCCAACCTCCCTGCTCAAGCAGGGCCATCCCAGAGCATATTGCACAGGATTGTGTCCAGATGGTTCTGGAATATCTCTAAGGAAGGATACTCCACACCCTCTCTGAACAAGCTGTTCCAATGTGTGGTCACTTGATACTTATACTTAATTTTCAACCTAGAGGAAGGAATATATAAGTTCATTACAAAAGCCTGAAATAATGAAATAGACATAGAGTAAGACATTTGTTTTTTCTTTCAGCACTCATAATGCCTTTTTTCTTCTCTGTCATGTTTATTTTCATCACAGTCATGACTTATGCACCCTTCTTATACTCTATCAATCTGTTATCTCCAAAGACAAACAGTTCTTTTTATCTGGTGGCAGATATTTGGCTCCTAAAAAATTTCTCTTCTCATTGTGACCTTGCTTCAGGCTGAGATATAAAGAGGGGGAAAGGGAAAAAGCAAAGGGAAAAGTGAAAAAAAGGGGAAAAAAAGAAAAAAATCAAAGAGAAACACTAGTAAAGGGAAAAGGTGAGGTTAGACCTCAGTGCTTTAGAAAATGTCATCTGATTTGAGCAGGAGCAGTACAAGGCATGAATGAGGATCAAAGCAAGGTTTAATCATTGCATTTCAGGATGAAATTTTTCCATGTTTTTGCAGGTTTTGGTATTTTCAGGATCTGTTTCTCACATCTTTTTCAGTACACAGATTTTTCTGTGTGGGTAGAAGGTGAGAAGTTGACAGCATAACTTTGCCACTGGTAAACAAGAAAGATTTTCTTTAAAGCAACTGCTAAGAATTTGTGTTGTGTCCAGATAAACGCAATGAACTTCTATACTAGATCATTCTGATTCGAAAATGTGCTTGTTTTATTGCTTGGAAATAAAGGCAACTCTACTAGTTTAAAGGAATTTGCATTCTCACTGGTTAAAAATAATTCACTCTAACTTGAGAAGAGGGATTTCTTTTTTCTCTGTTTTTGATGGGGGTGGTGTTTGTGGTTTTTTTGGGGCTTTTTTTTGATTTGGTTTGGTATTTGCTTTGTTTTGGTTTGGTTTTTGTTGGTGGTTTTTTTTTTGGGGGGGTCTTTTTTTGTTTTGTTTTTGTTGTTTTTTGGTGGGTTTTTTTTAGTTTGTTTGGATTTTTTTTTTTTTGTTTGGGTTTTTTTTAAGGAATTAATTTATTCAGGAGATTGGTTGCACCCATTCCCATGATAGGTAGAGGCAATAAGTGTACAGGAATCCAGTTCCTATTACAGATTATATTCTATAGAGGACGTGTTACCTCAATAACTAAAAAAATCAAAGAAAATGCAGAAAGTACCACCACAAAAAAAAATGTCTTTATCGTTGCATAAGAAAATTATTATTTCCGGACTGAAGCACTCTCAGTTCAATGCCCTTCAAAAAAAAAAAAAAAAAAAAATCAAAAAAATCGAAAATCCTAGGGCAGAGCTCCTTTAAGAGCCTGTAGCGAAGGTAAGTGGAAAAACAGAGTCAGAGGGGAAACAGCTTCAAGCAAAAGTTATTATTTCTCTTCTCTTTGTGAGTTTAGGCCTAGATTAGATTCTGCTGCGCTTGAAGTTTTGTGTTAGAGGATATTGGACATGTGCTGCTACTCCTTGTCATTAAGATTGTTTTTTATTGCTGGAGTTCAAACCTGCTCTCTCTGTTCTGCAGGTCTTTGATATCTACATAGTCCTTTGGTTTCATCATTTTGCTTTCATCAGGAAGGTATTCAAAATGCTATCTGAGCAATGTGTATTTATTTGCTGAAAGCATCTTGTCATACAATGCCAGTTTAGGAGTGAACATCTCAGCCAAAGCTGCCAAAATAAAATGAAATTCTTTCTTGTACAAAGTTTAATAATTTCCATCCTGGATTTTGGACAGGAAGAAGAATGCTGAGGCTGTGGAAATCTTCTCGGCAGTACCACAAAGCACACACAGGATTCTGTTTTCACACAAGCTTCAGTAGTTTCTCTTCAGGAAAGCCAGTGTATTGCACATTAGAAATCAGATTTTATTCCCAAACTCAGCCAGGTTTTGTTCCTAAAATCTCTTTTTGCTGAACTTTTACATTAGATTGGTTTGGAGCTTTTGAAAAATGAAAGTTAGCTTGAGAATTATCTCAGTACAGCTCCTAGAAGACAATTAAAATCTCTCAAGCCATCAACTCAATTGTCATTAATTGGCTCCCCTGCTATAGTTCAGTAGTAAAAAGGTCATAAAGAGCAGGAGTTTCTTGGAAGATTTTTAATATGAGGGAAAATAGATCTCTTTTGCCAGCAGTCCAAAAACATTTCATTTTTTAAAATGAAGTCATCAAAAATACAATTAGTTATTTTCTCAGGGTTTGTTTAGACACCTGTCTTTCAGAAAGAGCAAGAAAAAGGGGTTACATTAGGAAAAGGGACAAGAATCACCCTATAAGCAGGCATAACCTGCTTATAGGCTGAATCACGTGCTCTCCCAGGTGGTTACAAAAGATCATTTTTAGTCCTGGACAGTACTAAGATATTCCTGGGACGCATTAAAAAATATTGTAAGTGTTATTATTGCTCTGCCTTCCATGAACTTTCATGTGCTTCACCAAAAGTCAGCCAAGCCTGTACAATTTTGAACTTGGAAGACAAATACGAAACAAGAATATAAATGAATATGAAGCAAGCTGACAAGTCATGTTGGAACTGGCACATTAGATGCAAAAGTAGAAAAACAATGCTACATCCTCTAGTTCCCAGTCCACTGTTCTAACTATTGAATCAAGTTGCCCACATTAATTTCTTTCTAACCATAAGTTATGGAAGAAACCTAATAGCTGCAAAATGGGAGAGAGAAAACTAAACTGGTAGAAAAATACTTGCTTCTTACTATACTGATAACAGCATCACTCACAAGGAGTAGGGCTTTTTAAAAAATTTTATTTTATGTGTTAAGTGGTTGACAGTATTTATTTAACAGGTAGAATTTTATTTGGATTTCTTGAACAATAACATCCAAGACAAAAGGAATTGTGACCAAAAAAGAAAAAACAAAAAAAAAAAAAATGAAAAAAAAAAAAAAAAAAAAAAAAAAAAAAAAAAAAAAAAAAAAAAAAAAAAAAAAAAAAGCCCAGCCCAGTTATAAAAAAGATTCATAGAAAAATAAAATATGCTCTTTTTGTTTGGCTTAGTTTTATTTTTTCCCTTAAGATTGCATGCCCTATTACTTCCACTTGTTACTAAGAAGAAAAAGAAGATAACTCCTATCTAAAGAAATATTTATTTCAGTATATTTTCAATTCAAATAAACAGTCTACCTTCAACAGTGAAATTTATAAACAAAATAAAAATGGCAAGATTTTTTTCCTTCTTTACTCTCCTTTTATTTATATAACCACAATCAGACAAACTATAATGCTATCTAAACAACTACACACATTAGGAAAAAAATGAAGATCAATAGCTATAATTTGACACACATACACTGTTCACTGTGAAAACATCAATAGTACAAAAGCTTCATGGGCATAGCAGGGAAGAATCTGTTTGGTAGATGGTGTTGGCAGAAGATTAAATAACCACATGTCAGAAAAAATAAAAAAAAATTCAATAAACTGAGTGCATACTGGAGATGTGCAAGTACTTTGAGCTAAACTGTTAGTATTAATAAGAAAATTATCTTTGTCTTCCAGTCATTCAATTACTTCATGAACAAATATTTTGGCTCAGATCTCTGATATTCAAACATATACTGTCTTTCCTATCTGCCAAAGGACTACTACTGAAAGGCAGAGAAACAGGAAATGACTTGCACGCTGGACGATGATATCTTGAGCTGCTATTTCATAAACAGCACTGTAGGTGACTATTCATCACATCCTCCTGATCCCTAACACTCTGAAGGAATCATGAGAGAGAGACGCAGCCAGCAGCTATTTGGCCAGGAAGAAAAGAGACACAGAGTTTATGGAAAGCATCTAACATAAAGTGGAATCGAGGTTCAGGGCTGAATCCCCATGGCCAGCGTGGGCACACTGAACCCTCCTGTTGAATCTCACGGTGTTACTCTGACATATACACTTAAGGACATGCCTACAGACTTACACGATCATGCTTTCAATGTCTTAACTATCCATTGTTCGATAAATTATTTCTAAATCCGAGGTGCTGTGTAAGACCACAAGTTTTTAATAGCTGTTCAGGACGTAACTCCACTCCTTTGACCATTGTGCCTAATCCACAAAAGCTTTCTCATTAGTTTGTTCTAAAAAACAGTTTTTCTTCTTTCTTCTTCAGGTAGTCTTCTGCTTTTTGCTATTCAGGTGATGGGAATTGCAGTCCTTTTTAATTTCAGTTACAGTTTTGAGTCAAAACCACTTAGAAACTTGGTCCCATCAACTTTCTCTCTCTCTCTCTCTCTCTCTCTCTTTCTCTCTCTCCCCCTCTCTCTCTCTCTCTGTCTCCAAAAACAGCCCAGGCTGGATCATCACACCGCTCTGAAGAGGCTCTGTAAGGGAGGTTATTCAAAATGAGCTGATATTGTCAACAAAGGTAAAACAAATAAACAAACAGCGTAAAATTGTTTTGAAATATGAACTATGCAGCTCACAAGAAGGTATTTTCATATTCCTCCTGCCTGATGGTTATATCTGACAAATGGGTACTTCCACACATAAATTATACTCCTAAAAGCTATTTTGTATGTACTTGTGCACCTAGTGAGAATTCTGAATATTCACATTTATCTCATGTTTCCTACTATGCTGCCAATTCTTCATTTTGTGATGATATAAGTAATGAGATTTCATTGGTTGTGTTTACATTTTTAAAGACTCATAGAGTGATTTGATTATATGCAAATTCAATTGTAACTAAACCAAACAAATGAAAAAAATTTCAAAATGTATTTCAAGCTGCCATGGTTAGGAAGAGGAACATCTGATCCTGTGTCTTAATTAAAAAAAAAATATATTAACATTGCTTTATTGAAATTTCTTTACTGAGGCTTTAATAATTCTAATAAGACCTGATCTATGATATCTTAATGTCCATGTCTAGTAAAACAGAAATTTAGGAATGGATTAGCATCTGCAGTTTAAGTTTCTGAGTTCAGGCACCAAAATCAGGAACCTACACTACACTTTTTGACATTAATGCTAAGATTGAGGTACCTGCACAGGGAAATTCATCCAGCCCAGGACCTGTCTACCCTCTAAGTACACAAATGGAATATTCAGGTTGATAGGACTCTTAGTATTTAGGCCATACCCTATATATGTCACATTTAATATTTCTTATATTAGTTAAATTCAGTCCTACCTAAATTTTAAATTCCCAAGAATGTGGACCACAGAAACTCAAATTTCAGACTTTTTTTTTTTGTTTTATTTTGTTTTGGTTTGGATTTTTTTGTTTTGTTTTGGTTTGTTTTTTGGTTTTTTTTTGTTTGTTTGTTTGTTTGTGTTTTTTTTTGTTTGGTTTTGGTTTTGGTTTTTGTTTTTTGGTTTGTTTTTTTTTTTTTTTTTTTTTTTTTTTTTTTTTTTTTTTTTTTTTTTTTTTTTTTTTTGTTTTTTTTTTTTTTTTTTTTTCTGTGTTAGCAGTTTCTTCAGTGGCCCAGCTGCCAAGGGCTGAGATACATCTCTCACCTTTAGCTGATCAGCTATTAGAGACTTGAGAAAGCCACGTGCAGTCTGAGTCCCAATCATCATAAATCTGACAGATAAAATCAATCAGGATGTCCTTGTTGATGTTCCCTAGAGACAGGATACTGGCCTTGTAACTTCTGTGGGTTTCCAATATTGGGCCCAAGAACATGAATTTTTCCTGATCTACTGGTCCAATATGTTTTTTACCCAAGGATGATAGCTCATCTGGGTAGTTTAGACAAGAGATTTTTTTCACCCTTCAGATGGTCCAGGTTTAAGCTACAGAAGATTTTTTTGTCTGCTGTGAAAAAAAAGACAACATATAATTTACAAATACATAACTAAGAGAAGCCATGCTTTCAAAAATTTTCAAGTGAGCCTGCTCTAGTTTACACTGAGAATTCAGTCTACCTGCTCAGAGAATTCAGCATGAGAAATGCAGTTTGAAAGATTCAAGGCTATAGCCACAACGCTAAAGGTGCCCACCCAAATGTAGAGGCCAAATAGTGCACAAGGGCTTGCACAGACAATTCTCTATACAGGTATCTTCTAAAGCTTCACTTTTCATGCTTCTTAGAATCTGGTTTGGCTTTCTTAAGGCTTTTTCTTTGTTTTCCCCTCCCCCCCCCTTTTTATTATTATTTTTTAAATTCTAATATTAATTTTTAAGATTTAAAGTTCCTTAAACAACATGAGTGCTGTGCTCATGTTAGTGATGGATATGAGTATCTGATGTGATAAGGTCAAGGGTCTACATCACACTTCTGACTCGTGGGGGACACGAGGAGCTCTTAATGGTGCAAGGCATGATGGAATAGGCACTGCAACACCTGTGCAAATGGGGAACAGGATGCATGGCACAGCCTCACACCTCCTGCCCACAGGCATGAGTCGTCCCCAGAACTATATCAGGATTTCACCCCAAAGGAAAACTATTGGCTTAGTCCTGGACAAAAAGCCTGTTAACAAACTAACATGAGAATAATTAAGGAACAAGGAGCAAACTGAAAATATTTGACAATTTAAATGCATCCCTACAGAGTTTTACTTTATTAATATTCCTCATGTGAGAATAAGAAAGAATTAGAATCAAAACTTTCTCCTTCTTTCTCTTCAGTAAATGGTTAATTTACTTTGACAGCAGAGTAAGAGATGAGAATGTTAACCTGTCATTACCTAGTGTCAAAGGGCATTTATGCCACAGCTTCCAGATTTGAGATACTTTCTAGCCCTAGAGGATCTTGTTCAGCTCATTCTGACAATGTCTGAATATTTTTAATACACTGAGAAATGTCTGCAGACAAGGTTAGAAGAAACATACTTTTTTTTTTTACCTTTTTTTAAAATTATTTTTGTGGAACAACTGCTTCACATTTTAATAACCTGTTTTTGAGGGTACATAACTTTACAAAAATTTTCAGGTTTTTTGCAAAAGTTTGGCAAAGAGCAGAGAATATTCTTGAAAAAAACCAACCCAACAAACAAACATATTTCTTCTTCCTTTTATATTACTCCCTTCTTTGTTCAATTCTTTTTTCTTCTTTGGTTTATCCACTTGGCTTTCTATGTCTTATAGTTGAAGCCAGAGAGTGATTATAGATCAACTGGTTGAAGAGTCAGGATTTAGGCATCTGTGGTGGATTCAGCCTGGCTGGATGACAGGTGCCAAACAGTTCTCCTCCTCAGTTGAAGAGGGGAGAAAAAATATAATGAGAGGCTTGTGGGATAAGGGCAGGGAAAGGTCACTCACCAGTTGCCAACATGGGAAAAACAGACTTAGCTTGGGTAAAACATTTGATTTCTTACCCAGCAAATCAGAGTAATGAGAAAAAAATGCCAGAGCTCAAACACCTTTTCCCACCCTTCCCTTTTCCCAGGCTTAACTTCATTCCCAAATTCTCTATCCTCTTCCCCTCAGCAGCCCCCAGTTAAAATTCTTCCCAAACTTCTCCAGCATGGGTCCTGTATGGGGTCACAAGTCCTGCCAGCAATCCTGCTCCAGCCTGAGCTCCTCTCTCTACAGGCCCTGCCAGGATCCTGCTCCAGCACAGGCTTCCCATGGGGCCACAGCCTCCTCTGGGCATCCCCTGCTCCAGCCTGGGCTCCCCCAGGGGCTGCAGGTGGATCTCTGCTCCCCTGCCCTCCCTGGGCTGCAGGGGCACAGCTGCCTCACCCTGGGCTGCTCCAGGGGCTGCAGGGGAATCTGAGCTCCAGAGCCTGGAGCAGCTCCTGCCCCTCCTGCCCTGCCCTGCCTGTCTGCAGCGCTGCTCCTCTCACATCTTCTCACCCTGCACTTTTCTTTGGCTGCACTTGAACTTTTTTTTCCATCCATTCCTAAATATTTTACCCCAGAGGTGTCACTACCAACACTGAAGGGCTCAGCTTGGCCAGTGCAGAGTCCGTCTTGGATCCAGCTGGCACAGGGACTGTAGGATACAGGGAAAGCTTCCAGCAGCTTCTCACAGGAGACAGCCCTGTAGCCATCATGCTACCAAAACCTGGCCATGCAAACCAAATATACAGCACCTGAAAGGAATGTAGAAAATCAGCACAGAACAAGGAGATTGATCTCACCTTATGGCGTGGAGAGGGAAAAAGTATAAAATAAGAGCAGGTCACCAGTGACAGCTTGAGGTAACATTCCCAGGTGCTACTCAGGAGATGGGACTTAATAAAATGTAGCCTTCCCATCCTTGTTTTCTACCTGCACATTGCAAGCAAAGTATCAGTTGGACAGGAAAGAAAAGAATGCTGAAGTGATGACAGCCTTGGGTTTCTGTCTGTGACACACAGAATTCTGTGTCTGTCTTTGAGTCACCTATATCTGCCGGTCACAGGGTAGTTTAGAAAATTCAAATTAACATCTGAAATTTGTGAATTATTGCAAGTTTAACCAAAAAGATTCTGACCTATTCCTTCAGGATCTAGTCTGAAGCAATAGTATTAAGTTGCCTATATTGGTGATTCCACAGAATCAATTACTTAGCTGGACTGAAGCTCTCCTGTTGCAGTGTCTTTCTTGGTGGGTACATGTAACCACCATGAACTCCAAAAAGAAATGAAACTGTGAAAATATTCGTAAGCAATACATTGTTTACACCATCCACTAAAAAGAATGGGGTTGCTGAGGTGACGAAGTGGGGCAAAAATTATGTGCATGATTATTTAATCCAAGGCTGTGGCATAGCACCCAAGGTTAATAACACATCAGGAGGCAAAGGTAAAATTACATTAGAAAGAGTTACCTGAACTATAGCAATTTCTAATATTTGATTCCCAAAATACTTTTTCTTAAGAAAATTCTTGTGTAGCTAAACACATGAAATGATAGTTTGCAAAGAGTACAAAGGAATTATCCACCTACCACTTTTAAAAAAGTCTTATTATTTACAGAGTGACTATGAAAATCACAGCCACAAATAAAAAATATAAAGAACTCTTCCATCTCTTTTATCAGTCAATGCTAGTTTAGCTAATTTTGCTTTCAGCTGTTTTATTTTTCCATGCTTAAATATTATTTCCTTTTTTCCACCCTTCATTTTAACAATAGAAAGCATAAAACTTAATTTTTATTCCCTGTTCTTTTTAGGAAGCTCAGCATTGTTCTTCAAAATTTGCTCTTGTCATCTTTGTACTTATTGTCATGCATGGCTTCTTTCATGCATCTTCATACTACCAACAGTCTTTGTCCTTTTACATCTGACTTCAAATGTTAGATGTGAGTTTCACACTGTTCACATTTCATTGGTGTTATTGTTTTCATTATTTTTCAGAAGTTGTATTGCTATGTAAGCACTTTGATATCCTCACAAGTGTTTTTTCACCTGCCAAAGCTTTACATTCTTTTTTTCCTTCTGTTTTTTTCTTACTTGATTCTGTTTTACCTCTAGAGAATGTATAGAATAATGTAAATATTAATGGCAAATGGGATTTTTATTTTTTTTACATTGGCCACAGCTTTCTCAAAGCCAAAATAATCTACATATTCATGTTCATTTTGATGTTCCTTGAATCTCTGAGGCACATTGTAAATAGACCTGCATCCTGATGTTGAATTTAGCATGTTTGTACTTAATACATTGGAGACTTTTACCTTTTTCCCAGCTTTAGCCTTGTTAAAATAACCTGTAATACTGGCAAGGTCAGGGAAAAATGTCAGTTATTTGTTCTGTAGGTGCTGGACAGGCAAGTTGGAACTCCCTAGAGGCTCTTCTAACTTGTCTAACCGGGTTTGCAGAAACAAAATTCTTTTTTTTTTTTTTTTCTTCTTATAAATCTGCACGCTCTGTGTTTCATGGCATTCTGACCCCTTTGCCAACTAGCAGCTCCTTGGATGAATAAGCTACACTTAGGATTTGTGGGCTCTTTTTTCCTCTTCTGTATTGTGTATGTTTCTAATGAGACTCTTATTTGGTTTTCAGAGCTATGTGACAGTGAGTCTTTAAACAAGAGAAAGCTGAGTATGACATAACCTGTGTGGCTCTTTTTCTGTGCTTCCTACACAGCTTTGTTTGAACCTGATACAATAGTACAGATGTCCCCCATTTCCATTTTAAAAGCCAACAGAAATGATCAAGCAGCACTACTAGACTGTTTCTTGCTGGCTGTATACAGGGAACATTCAGTGTTGATCCCAGCTGCATGAAGGAGAGGGAGCACACTTAATGGGACACATTTTCAGTTCATAGGAAATGAACTGTAAAGAATGGATGATGCTTCCTACATCAAGGGACATTTGGTGATATTCTGGGCACTCTAAAAACTCAGTCCACACTGGGGTTTTTTTTTTGGCTTTAAAGACAAAGTAAAATAGTTGCAGAGCTTACATGCCCTGAGGCATTGCTTCAGCAGCGATTTTCATTTGTGCACTAAGTTGTAGCATCTCATTTGAGATATAAATCTTTGTGGATATTAGACAAAGGGTAGTAGATCTGACAGCCTGCTTACTGTAATTCAAGTTATCACATACTGACTAAGCTGAAATTTTCCATGGAGAATGGGGTTCATTGTCAAATAATAGTCAGTGGGATCAGGTACTTATCTTTTAGAAACTGGCTTTGTTCCAATGAGTTTTGGAAGAAGGCTGATTTATACTTGCTGGGATCTAACCCAGGCTCTTCCCTATCTGCCAGGGAAAGGAGAAGGGCAGAGCAGCCCTGTGAAGTGGCACAGGAGAATTGCTTCAGAGTCAAAATCACCCACATGGCAGACATTGTCATTCTATAACTAAATTGCAAACTGTCCCTTTTTTTCCACTGATTGATCAATTCCACTGTACTACAGATTCCCTTGGAAACATCAACATTTCCACAAATTTGTTTCAAGCCTCTTACATAATGGAACATGTTGTTTGACATATAGATTTAGAAAATAAGTAAGAAAAAATCTGAAATCAGAAAAGAAATAAGGTGTGTTGAGCAGTGCAGGAAAGGAGGAAAGCACATTTATAACTTTTTTTTTGCTGTGAACACTTAGATTTAGAAGAGAGGCAATGGCAGCACTCTTTATTTGAAGAAAAAGTGAGATTGTTTGATGAGTACAGCCTAATCCTCAGTGAATGTTCATCAACTTCATAAAACTGAGTTCCAAAGCCTCATGGCCATCCTTCAAGTAGCAATACTTTCAGTAAGTTTCCACTGAGGATATTACTCTGGTGCCATGGAGAGTGCCTTAGAGTTTGCTACAAAACTGCAATGCATCAGTGCACACCTTCAAATGAACCATGAGAGGCAGAAAGGAAAGCTTAAAGTTGGAAGTCATTTTGTTACTTAAGGACAAGTTTGACCCAGACGGCCCCTTGAAAGTCAGTGAGAGATGCACATTCTAAAGAACTAATTTCTCTCTTTTTACCAGGAATGAACAAATCATTTCCAGTAATTAATATTTTTGAGAAAAGTAATTGCCTCTTTTCCTGCAGCCAAGTTAAAAAAAAAAAAAAAATCCCTATAATAGTTTACATCAGCAGGTTTTCAATAAGTTCATTTCTTCATTTCATTAAGTTAGGGTGTGTATCAGCTAAGTTTTTTTTTTTTTTATCAGCTAAGTTTTTTTATCAGTTTGCCTTCTCAGGGCACAGATCTGACATAGTTCTACAATCAGCTTTTCCTAAAGTGATTGTCACTATTTGGACCAACCAGTAAATTCCTGTTAGACTTTTCATACTGCTTTCGTTCCTGGTTGGCTTGGATTATCAGCATTTCTTGCCTTAAAATCCTTGAACATTTAAGAGAACATCAGACTATTACAGATTATCTTTACATCTGAGAACTAGAAAGGTCACTGGACTGGTTTAATGTTTTACCTGTAAGTTTTCCTTCCCATGAAATACTTCTTACTATTTGACTCAAATGACAACTTGTGCCTCACTATCCTCTGTTCCTATATTTTATTGTTATGAGGTTCACTTCTTTCTTATTACTGTTAACATCTTGTTATCACTATTAGTTTAGCATTAAGGGTCTGTAGATAGGTAATGCACACAATCCTAACAATTTAGTATCTCAACTATTCATAGCTTTCAAATGCTAACACAAAACAGAACATATAACACATAGAGAAGTATGATGTAAACCAAAACAAAATCACTATTCACATTTTTAAATGACTCCCCCTTATTCAAAGGGGATGTCCAAGGATGAGCAGGAAGCTTTATCCAGATAAGCAGCTAGTTTCTGTTATTTTCCTGAAACAAAAAAGCAGAAGTGAAATCTTAGCCTTATTAAGGCTCTTGGCTGCTGAGCTGTTTGGTGTAGATTCAAGGTCCATACAAGATGATCAAAATGATATCTGTGTGGTACTGAATAAATCTGATGTATTCCTACTCTGAATGAAAAAATCCAGGCTTCCACAACAGTTAGCTTTGAAAGGGATGGAAGTATATTTTCATAACAGAGCTTCCTTCAATTTAAACAGCTAAGGGAAACATAAAATGGAGAAAAAATAATAATAAAAAAAGGACTCATCTTTAGCTGCCAGGTTGGAGTAAACTCAAAACCTTCAAACCAGCTGCACTGAGAAGGAGAGAAAGAGAGCTTTCCAGGCTGGAATCTCTCAAGGGATCCGGAGGTGATGCAGGCTTTTTCTTTTTTGTGTCTCCCTGTTTTTTTTTATTTGCCCTACAGTCTCACAAAGTGGAAACACATGAAGTTAAAAGGAATAAGCTTGTCTAACATCTAATAAGAGAAGAATCTGTCACTGCCAGTGATGTGAATGGGAATACAAAAGCTATAGGCATGTATATTCCTTCTGCAGCAACAGCACAACAAGGCAAAAGGTTAGCCTAAGATCTGCTCTCAGTTGCTCTGGAAGCTCTGTTTAATTGTTAGTCACGATGCACTGTGGGCAGAACAATTAGTTGTATCTATATTAGATCTAAGCTGTAATTATTTGTTACATTAATCATGACTAGAGTGAAAATTTAATTAGTCACGAACATTACGTGATTTTTTCTTTTTTAATTTTATTTTGAAGAGGGGAAATGTCCAGTTTTCTTATTAAACACGTCTTAATAAAGCAAGTCCTGTATGTCTGCAAGCCAGGGCCATGCCCATGGTCTTTCCACCTGCTGAATATGCAGGATTTCCATCCCAACAGCAGAGCCTAGCACTGACTTGGATTTACACAGCAAGGTATCAGAGCCAGGCCTGGATGCAGACAAACTGTGCTGGAGGGGTGGGGGAACGAATTTTGGAGTTGTTGCAATGATGTCACATCACTCAGAGTTCATTAAAGCCTGTAAAGCAGGGACAGGTGCCTCCCTCGATGGAATTTGCTCCATTGCAGGTAAAACAGCTCCCCAACAGAGCAATTTACGTCTCTCTTTGCAACCGGCGCGGGACAGGCAGATGGTATTTTGTTCCCATTTCCCTGCACTAGCAACATTTATTGAAATAAACAGGGCAGGAGATATTTTCTCCTTTTTAATGCCTTTATTAAAAAAAATTCAGGTGAGGTTGAGGAGAGACGACAGGTCGCCCGTGCCGCTGCTGCTCCCAGTAGTGGCACGGAGGAGGAGGAGGATGATGCAGCTGTGTACGCTGGTGTGCAGGCAGAGCTGGGGCTTCCATCCTCCAGGGAGAAGTGGGAATTCCACTTATTTGGTCTAACATTCCAGGTCCTCTTTCTAGTTAACATCTTTAGGTTAGGGTGAAAAGTAAAAAAGGATCTTAGCAGATACTGAACTCAGTTCCTCACCTTTAGACATCACTTAGATTTCTTAATTCCATGTTGGCTCGTTGTTTTTGGGGTTTTTTTCTTGGAAAATTGCAAAATCTTGAAACGCATTCTCATCTGCATACCAGCTCTGATGTCACTCCCTTCCCCTGCTACCTGCAGGGTCCGGTGTCACTCTGGCAAGGAGCAGGGCGGACAGTGGCCGATCAGCAACCATTAACAGGCAATCGAACAAGAACTCTCCACAACAGGTGACTGCAACATGAAGCTATTAACAACAGTCAAACCTTCAACTTAACAGCAACTGGTCCAACCTGTTTTAACTCTTCAGCCTTAAAAAAAAAAAAAAAAAAAAATGGGAAACTTTTTACTCATAGCATTTATCACAGGGCACTACTGCTGCGAGACGTTCCCCAGCGCTGGGGCTCCCCTCTTGCTGTGCATGGCCGTATTTTGGCAGCTGCCGGCTCAGGGAGGAGCGGCGAGTGCCGGGGCAGTGCCGGGGCAGCGCCGGGGAGCGGGGCCGGCGGCACCGAGTGCGGCCTTTTCGGGCTGCCCCGAGCCCTGCGAGCGCTGCCCCTGCTCCTCAGCCCCTCACTCCCTGCTCGCCGGCCCTCTGCACCGAGTGCGGCCTTTTCGGGCTGCCCCGTGCCCTGCGAGCGCTGCCCCTGCTCCTCAGCCCCTCACTCCCTGCTCGCCGGCCCTCTGCAGCGCGGCCTGCTCGGGCTGCCCCGTGTCCTGCGAGCGCTGCCCCTGCTCCTCAGCCCCTCACTCCCTGCTGGCCGGCCTCTGCACCGAGCGCGGCCTTTTCGGGCCGCCCCGGGCCCTGCGAGCGCTGCCCCTGCTCCTCAGCCCCTCACTCCCTGCTCGCCGGCCCTCTGCAGCGAGCGCGGCCTGCTGTGCGAGATGCCCTCGCCCCTTTGCCGAGGAGCTGAGGAGACAGGACGTGATTGTCCCCGGGTCCAGGCAGAGGATGTTGCCGTCTCCAAATAGGCAACAGCTGTCTGTGTCCTGTCTCCTGAACACTGCTGGGTGTTCTACAGGGTTAGCAGCAGAGGAAGGAAGTGATTTAACTTTCTTTGGGAAAAGGACATTAAGATATATTTTCAGGTGCTTTTAAAAAGGTGGGTTGGTGGGGTTTTTGTTTGTTTGGTTTTTGTTTGTTTTGGTTTGTTTTTTTTTTGTTTTGTTTTTTTTTTTTGTTTGTTTGTTTGTTTATTTATTTAATTTTTTTTTTTTTTTCCCTAATGCAAAGGACAAAATTGAAGGAACTATTTTGGAAAGGTTAGGGGGAGAACAAGGCTGGACTAATGTGCTGGTTGAAGGAGAAGCCATTTTGACAGCAAAAGAGAGATGACAGACATTTTCTGTTCCTGGGACAGCTTGTCCTGTGGTTCACCTGCCTTCACGTGCATGCCCAAATCTGTGCTGTGTGTGAGCATCCCTGCAACAGTGTCAGCAGGGTTCTGAGCTGCTGCCTGAGTCAGATTCCTCTTTTCAGGAATGGTACCTACATTACCAAACCCATTGATTTTGATCCACAGAAACAGTCCCACCACAGGGGTTGAGACTATTTGTGTAAGTGCTCCCTCTGACATGACAGAACTTGCCTGAAGCTGAAGGATAATTTTCAGACATCTGCTCCTTACAGAAGGGGCTTCTTCTCCCACAGACCACATTTCAGCTTTAGGGAGTTCCTTCATTATGCTTTCTAAGGTGAGTTCATGTATTATAGACCAGGCAGCAATTTGCCAAACAGATTTCAGGGTCTGATGCAAGGCCGGAAATAAAGTAACATTCATGTAATAGTTGATTCCTCTTTATGTGTCTAAGGTCTTGTCTTTCCACTGATAATCAAGACTAAAAAAAAAAAAAAAAAAAAACTTTGCAAAATGATTAAGAAAAAAAAAAAAAAAAAAAAAAAAAAAAAAAAAAAAACCCACCAAAAAAAAAAAAAAAAAAAAAAGTGCTGGGATAATTCTGCAACCAAGGTTTTAAGCATTAAAACAATGGTTATGTAACACTGACCGTATCTATCAGCTTTAGAAATTTATCTCTTTGTGAAGTGTTTAGTTTTTGTGAGTTTTGTGATTGTTGTTGTTGCTTTTGTTTTTCTACAGTCAGAAAAAAGAAATGAAAAAGAATGTAAGAAAAAGACATTAGACTAGTTTGGGGTCATTTTGTTTTTTGGGTTTTTGGGTTTTTTTCTCCTTTATATGTGGATGGCTGGAGCATTTCTGAGTGATAGCTAAATTGTCAGGACAAAACTTTTTTCTCAATGCATCTCTCAAGGTGTTGCAAGCAAAGTAAAACCTTTTTTGTCTTAGCATCTCCACCCCAAATATAAGAAAAACAAAAAGACATGATGTTTCAAAAATCTAGTCCATCTACTAAAAACATCTTTGGGGAGTAAGAATTGCTCCTTAACTGACCTTGGCATTACTGCATACATGCAAGAAACACAAATTTATGGGAAAAGCATCTTTCAGCTTTTTCTCCCAGTGCTGTTTGAAGACTGAGTATCCCATCATGTCCTGTTGAAGTGGCATTTACAACAAAGGAGCAGACATATCTATTTCCAGTGACAACAGTGTCTTGGTGCACTGACAGCTGGGTGAATTTTTTTGGCTGCTTATTTATTTAATTACATATTTGTTGTAGTGGAAAATAAAAGTAAAAAGTGATAGATGAAAAGTCATGAATTCTTCTCTACATTTCAGTCAGGCTGAAATAAATTCCACTAACTCAAACAAAACTATTAGTTGACAAATTTCCTACTTAGATATTTAATTCTAAAAGGTTGTAAATACCTCATTAGCACGTTCTTACTGAGCATTTATTAAAACATTTTGCAGTGTTTGCAAACAGTAATGATCAAAGGTTTAGCCATTGAAGTCTGAAGCTCAGAGTCTATAATAATGCTCAACTCTCTGAGAATTGTCACACTCATTGAACAACACCATCCTTTGGCATTTCCAACCTTTTTTTTTCTTCTTCTTTTTTTCCTCTTAGACCTTCATTTGTTTCACCTCCTGGGTGCAAGGCACATTGCTGCCTTTTGCTGCGAGGTCACTGTTCCAATGACAATTTCTGTGCTGAAGATGAAGGAAGTGGATGTTGGTCTACATAACAGCACCATGCCATGAATCAAACCTATGACCTTTTAGTCTGAAAATTGAAACCTGGAAAATCTTTTGCTAAAGATTAACACATTTGGCAGTCAGTGACCTTACCAGCAGAGGGAGATATGGCATCAGGCAGTGCATCATTCTCATACATCATTTGTCTATTAGAAAAAGCATTTCTGAGTATTGTATACTGTGTAGAGGTTAGGTTTGCACAAGGCTGATATATATCTGACTCTGTTGCTGACTTGGTGTGTGGACACTTTAGGACAGGGAATGGTGTTTGACATAACTCCCAATGCAAGATATACAGCATAAGCAAAGGGGAGGATTATGTGATTAGATATTATTAAATACACATCATTCTTTCTAGACATATAATCCAGGTGCTTGAGATCCGAAATCGAACCCTTCAGGTGCTATCGGAACAGCCAAAGAGAATTCTCATTGCAGCAAGTCTTAAAACCCCTGTACTCCAGTAAGTCCAGGATCACAGTGGCTCACTGCCTTCCCAGCACTCATATTGCCCTGGATTGGTGTGCCTTGCCTTTGTGCACAGCCACTGTTAGAACTTATAAACCATTGGTTGTCATTTCCACATCCCATTGCACCTGTTTGGAACATGACATATTCCCTTTCCAGCTGCACCGTGCTCTGTCCTTAACACAATTTCATTCCCCTAAAATTCTGTCATTGCAGTTCTGCAAATGGAGCTGAGGATTCCTTTTCTTTCACCCTCCTGGTATTGTAATTTACATTTATTGCATCATTGCCCTTTAGAGTGTCGTGTTTATATTATATCTCCTTATTTATAGTGGATTGCCAGCATATGTCCCTGAATGCAATTTTATTTGGTTGCATTCAGGATATTTTCAAAATATGCCAGATATTAGTGATAATATCATTGCTGTTTTAGACACTAAAAGAAAATCATGAGACAATTGTCCAGTAATCAGACTCAAGAAAAACTAAAAATGAAAGTTTCACTATTTTAAGCTAGTTTTCCAAAAAACAATCTTTGTGAAAATTACTCCTAATTTAAAGGAAACTAAGGTATTGCCTCACCCCACCAACAGGGCAAATGGCTCTTTTTGGACCAATCATAGAAATGAGCTTCCCTAAGTACATTGCACCTTAAAGCTGACATTATTGCAGAAAAGCATATACAGCACCTTGTCAGCATGGTATAACTGGGCTTGGCCAAGTTGTCATTTCTGACAGGTCGGTGTAATGAGCAAGAGAGCGCTGAGATGGTCGAAAAGTTTTTTTTCACTTGTTGTTGATGTGGGGTTTTTTTACCCGAATCAGCAGGGTAGAGCTGTTTGGGGTGATAAGACCATATATATGTGTCTCATTATGAGCTCTGCATTATCAAGTTGTTGTCACCCATGCTATCACACTTAGCCACATTTATGTTTGGGATTCATGTTGTGCAATTTCTTTACATTCCTAACCTGGGAACAGCAGAAAATCTGATTCTCTGGAGCAGCAGACATTAGCTAGCAGACTGTCCATGCATTTTTAACCTACATGCACTTGCAAAATCACTAATAATGAGAGCTGCTAATTGCATTAGAGTTTTTCTTTTGCATTTGTACTTTCTTAAAAAAATCTTAAAACAGGTAGTTACATTAAGGAAAAAAAATTAAGAAGAGGAAAAAAGAGAAAAAAAAGTAGGATTTGGAGACAATAAATGAGGAAAAGAAAGGAAGACTTTTATTAGAATTCTAGTGATTTTGATACTTGTGTTCAAATCCTGTAAGGAAAAAAACACAATACATTAGAGAGGGAAGATTCTTGGGGAAAAAAAATGGAATTTTTTTCAACAATGTTTTTCCTGTATTATTTTTACATGTGACCCTTCACTTCTCTGTGCCTTAGTCCCCAGCATGTCAAGTAAGAATTGTGTTTCCAGTCTCCTTTGTAAAGCATTTTAAGACATACAGATGAGAAGCACTTTATAAGACTTAGGGATTAGAAAAAGCACAACAATAAAAGAGATGAAAGGGATCAGAGGTTAGAATTTAAAACACTAATAATAATCACACTGTCGCAGAATTAAGATCATAAAAAATAAATCCTTTTGAGCTGCAGCTTGAATAGAGAGGATGGGAAAGGGACAAGAAGAACAGAGAAATAAAACCTCCCTTTAGTCAGTTGTCAATATCATCAGTACAAAAACACACATACATACTTTGTGATGCCATTTGAATTATGTAAGGAAATTTGAAATAGGGCAAGAAATAGAAGCTATTCATGTGCAGAGAAAGATCAGATAAGTAAATTAAACTATATGTTGAATTCTGCTGTAAGCAGATATCCCTTAAGGCTACAAAAATAATGATTTGATTATCAAAGCTGTAGAATGTGTGGCTCATCTCCCTTTGTGTTACAAGGAGCCTTTCCATTAAATTTGTTGTTAAGCAAAATGTCTACAGGAGACTCATTTTGGGTACTGATTAGTCACCTCTTAGGAGAGGAACTCATTGCCTTCCTTCTGCATGCTAGAGTTACATTCCAGCAAGGAGCTGCAAGGTCATGCCATCAACCCCATGTCTTCAGTGTACCTGGAATGAGTATATTCTGCCAGCATATTCAATAAAGCAATTACAATAGCATTAATGCAAATGACCAATGCATCAGATGCAGTGTAGAGTCAGAAGATGAAATAATTTTTGCATATTCTGCCCCAAATTTTTTGAAGCTGTTTTATTCCACATGCATGAAGGTCAGCCGAACAGGTGGCCCATGGCAGAGGAATCTCTGGGTGGCATGGAGGGGAGAGCTTGCTAGGCAAGGTTATCGTGATCTTTTTGCCTCAGCTCTTGAAGTCAAGCACATTCATTTTCCAGGGCATTACACCATTGGTGCTGAGGTACTTCATATGTCTGTCCTGGTGTACCATAGTTGAATGGAGTCAAGCAGCTGCTCTCCTATGTTGAAGATGATGGGAAAAAAAAAACCAGTCCCTGTTCTTACCCAAGTGTTGAAAGAATGGAGAATGCATGGCAAGGCCATAGCATTTGCTGGATGCATATATTGTAGGGAATACTGCAGGCCTCTCTAAGAGTGCTGTTCTTCAGAAATGTTTGGCAGCTGCTGTGCATCAGACATCCTCTTTGCAGGTGAAGTCTGCTGGATGTGAAGAGCAGCTGTCATGCAGAGAAGAAAAAAGTATGAAGGATATGCTTATGACCAGCCAGATGCCTCTTGCCATAGCAAAATGCAGAGAGATTTGGGCATATGTTACCATTGCTTCAGCAATGTGGGTGGGCTCAGCACAGCCCTGCCAAAGTATCAGGATGGAAACTGTGCAGGTGGGCTGCTCAGGTGCACCATGAGGTCTCAGTCTAAGGCATTTGACCTTCCGTGCTTTGTCATTTCCTTTTTTCATCCTGGCCTCTTGCCCGCCTCAGTTCTCATTACAGGTGGCGAGGTACATAATTTCCTGCTCCATAATTTCCTGCTTTGGATTTGTTTGGTTTAACTGTAGACAGTATCTAAGCCCCACTGTGTGTGCATTCTGCCTCACTGGGCTGGCAGAGAGAATCAGAGAGGTAAAACTGAAAAAAACTGTAGGGTTGAGATACAGACAGTTTGCCACATACATAGGCAAAATGAAACAAGGAATTCCTCCACCAGGCACCAGGAAGTTCAGGCATTCCGTCCCCAGGAGAATGGGGGTCCATCACGTGCAGTGGTGACTTGGGACCCAAATGATCTCTCTTTCTTCTTCTCCCCCCAGTTTTATGTGCTCAGCATGAGACCAAGAGGTCTGGAATATCTCTGTGGTCAGCTGTGGTCAGCTGTCCCAGCTGTGTCCTGTCCCAGCTCCTTGTGTTCCCCTGGCTGGTGGAGTGGTGTAAGGTGCAGAAAAGGCCTTGACTCTCTGCCCTGAATAGCATTATGACAGCATCTCTATTATCATCTCTTTCCAGCAGAAGTTCAAAACAGATCCCCAGAGTACTATAAAAAAAAAATATTATTGACTCTACCCCAGACAAAAAGAGTGCAGAACTTCCCATTATGTGTTCTATTAGATTCCCACATCAACATTTTACATTGAAATCCTACATATCACATATTAAACTTCTGATATCTCTCTATTTTTTTTTTTCCCAGTAAGGAACACATTCAAAGCAAGGAAATATTATTCATTCAGCACCAGTCCAAAAAGGAACAACTGTTTAAGATGACTAATCATCTCTTTCTCAAGGGTGTTAGACTGGAGGAAGCATTTGGTGATGGGCTTGTGGTGATTTGGCAGGATCTGCAGAAACTACAGAGCATCCTGCAGCTGTACTGGTAAGACTTAAAAATGACAAGATTCTTGCTACACTAAATTTCAAAAGTAGCTCAGCTTGATGTCTGATTAACTTCTGTAAGAAATGAACTCCAGAGGAAAATCTGACTTGGGTGTCCTATATTTTTTTATTTGCAGTGTTCTGGAGGAAGGAAATTGCCAGCACAAGCCATGTGGTCAGACTTCCACTGATGCTCTGCCAGAAATTGAACAGATCTGATAGTAAATCTGATCATTATCAATGCTGGCTCGAGTACTGCTGTCAGTCCAATCTACAAACTTCTTGGGGTCCCATGGACAATTGTGGGATTTAAGGAGAAGAAGGGACTATCATGGTTTCCTTGCCTGTATCATCATCATCATGATCTTCTTCTTCTTCTTCTTTTTCTTCTTCTTTTTTCTTCAATTCTTTCTTCACTCCTGATCAGTTGATTCCATTTCAAGAGTCACACAATTAATTTTTCACCATTAAAACCTTGCAAATAGTATTGAAAGAAATGCACAGGAAGAGAGAATCCAAACTGGGACAGATCTGAACAGATAAAAGCTTGCACCATTGGGAAAAAACTGCAGCAGTTTGATGCTCTGCCGCTGGAGTGTCCTGAGCACTTCCTTTGCACAGCTGTGATCACCTCAGGATGAGCATCCTGTCCACCACGGTGAGGCTGTTTGGCCGAGTGGCTGTCAGTGCCTTCCCAACTCCTGCTTCTGAGGCAGGGTGTGATAAGTGTCAGTGTGCAAAGTGTCAGCAAAGAGATGTTTCTCCCAACTCTTACTTCTGCAGAGAGCTGAGTTCACAAGTTACCCCGGAGTGATTAGAGACATAAAGCTCCCCCCTCCCGCCGTCTCCCGACTCGGTGCATCATTGCAATTGCTAATTTAAGCAGGACGTGAGGTGAGTTCTATCAAAGAGTGAACCTGACCCTTCACCTCCCCAGCACTACCCGTGGCTGTTGCAAAGCAATTGTGCCCGTCAATGGAGAACAGAGAGCAGTAAAAGTAATGAGAAAGGTAATAAGAGTTAAAACAAAGGTAGATGGACCTCAAATGAAAACAGGAAGATTTAGGGTACCTGGAGAAAGACAAGTCAGCATTATATAGAGACGAATTAATACTTTGGGATTAAACTGTGTGTGAAGGGTAGGGGCATAGTGCACTAAAAATAGGAACAGGGTAATTTAGAAGCTAATCAAGCTCTGTCACAGACAAAATTAATAAGTAAAAAAAGTTTTAACAAGACATTAGCCATCCGAAGAACATAGAAGGCCTGTGGAGGAGGATATTGTATCAGAAGGTGTTATT
Source organism: Pyrgilauda ruficollis (assembly GCF_017590135.1). Classification (NCBI taxonomy): domain Eukaryota; kingdom Metazoa; phylum Chordata; class Aves; order Passeriformes; family Passeridae; genus Pyrgilauda; species Pyrgilauda ruficollis. The sequence continues at coordinate 1,733,160 of NW_024510433.1, read as the reverse complement.
AACACTGCTATTATTAGATTGGGTATGATTAACAGGACTTGGTCAGAAAGAAGCAAGGCGAAGTTTAGAAGTGCAGTGGTGGATCACCCAGAATGTCATTACAAAGGTGAAAATTGTACAAAGAAGCAGGAAGTAGAGGAAATAGTTTTGGAAAATGGTAGATGAAAAGACAGTGAAATATTCTGAACTTTTCTATATGGCATAAAGGCACAGTGAGTGAGAACAAGGAGTTGAGGGTAGTTGTTTTCTCTTCTGTCCATGTTTCAGGTGTCATGATTAACATGTGTTAAGATGTGACTTCAGAGACAGAGGACTTTTAGAGGCTCAATATAGGTTTTTCTGACTGTTTTTTTCCTTCATTGATTTGCAATTTAGACTTCATAAAAAGTGAGAGATGGTTTGCTGTAAATTAGTGATAATTCCAAGAAATCAGTGGAAACAAACAATTTTCCACCATTCTTGTGATTCAACATTCTTTTTGAAAACAAGGTGAAAAAATATGAGTTTCATAAAGGTGAATTTTTGAAGGACAGGTCTGGTTGTAATCACCAGGTGAAGAAGCAATTTGCTGAGCGTCAAAAGAGATGTGGGCACAATGAGAAAAATATCACTGGCTCCAGGCATTGATTTCCAAGCATCTATTACTGAGCACCCCCAGAGGCAAGATCCTGGTCTTGTTTTTGGGGTTTTTTTTTGTTTTGTTTTGTTTTTCATTGTTCCAATTAGACGTAAATATCTATTTGTTTAGAAATGCATCAATTTCTCTGAGTTTTATTGTAGAATTTGCTGGTTTTGCTTATATTTTGGACAAAAAGTATTGTGGATCAAAAAATACTGTTTTTCTGAGGCTTCTCTGCTGTTGCTTCTCATCAGCACATATACATGTAATCAGATATTCCAAATGACCCTTTCTCCTTACCTGGATCCCCCTTGATCTGTTACCAGTTCTCTTTGCCATTACCCTAACCTCTAAAAAGCAAAATCTTACAAAGTCAGTAGGTAGGGGGTTTTTATGTTTTAGTTAGATCTAATAGATCCTTAATTAATCAGAAGGATCTAGTATTAACTCAGATTGATACTATTCACAAAGAGCAGCATTTTACCTGGAAAACAGGCAATTTTTCAGCACTCTGTCACTGCCACATTTCATTCCCACCCCTTCAGACAGATTCTTTAGCCTGTGGTGCCAATCAGGAGTGATTTCCCTGGACTAAGTGCTGTTACATGGGGGGAGTAAACCTGGCTGTGAGCTCAGACTCTGTATGCCTGCATCCTTTAGGCTTTAACCATGCACTAATCATCAGGGCATCCAGTCACCATTATTCCTGCAGAGAAAATTTGACAGGTGACACTGTGACAGTAACATTGCTGCTGACCGCCAGCTAAGTCCCTGGCTCTGGAGCTGCACGACCAGTGGAAAACTCAGCAGATCCCTTCTTCCCTGCCTGCATGTGCTCACCACATTTCAACTGAGCAAAGGCGTCCTTCTCTCCCTGCAAATCACATTACGCTCCCTGTGCTCTGATGGAAAGCAGGAGTGAACCTGTAGAGCCCTGAAACACATAATATGCATGGCTGCTGTTTTACACTTGTAACATCTTGTATGCACTGAAATGTACAGCTGTTTACACTTGTAGCTCTGTCAAGTAAACAAGTGGTGATTTCTTATGATAGAGGGGAAATTGGCACAGGGCTGCTATTCACTCACCTACAGCCTGGCAACTCCTGGTGGTGGAAATCATTCTTTAGGCACCAAACTGGCATCAGGCTTGCTGTAAAACTGGCTTCTCTGATGTGGAGGGGAGGCAAGAGGAAATCTGTTGGCTGCATCTGCACCTCTAGGAAAGGCAGAAGCCGAGTGTCTGATGGGCTCTGTCTCCTGCTGCAGCCACCCACGTAAGTGGCTCACAAATAGCCTGTGCACTGGCTGTGCCAGGGTGTGCTGGCATGAAAATCCATACCAGGCATTTTCAGGTAGCTCCTCCCCAAGAGCTGTAGAGCTTGTAACCTAAATGATGGCAAATCTGCAAGAAAAAGGCTTGGAGATAACCTCTATCCCCTACAGATGATGCTACGTGAATTTTAGGTCAGTAAAGATGGCTATAAATAATAAAACAACAAAAATCTAGACTGTCTTTTCAGAAATTAAACAAAGAGAGAATCCAGTGAAGCTGACAAGCTGCAACTTCGCAACAGCCAAAAAGAAGCTGTGTAAAGATTACTTTGGTATTGCTTTGCAACAGAAGGCTAGTGTGTACCAGGAATTATCAGGAGTTCTTGGGCAATCTGAACCTACTCGTGGAGATTAAGTCCTTAAAATATTAATAAAAAATGAATAAACAGATCAGCTCACAAGTGATTGGACATAGGAACAGGGACACTTTTCCCCAAGTTGTACAGAGCCCCATCCAGCCTGACCTTGAGCATCTCCAGTGATGGGGCAACCACAATTTCTGTGGGCAACCTGCGCCAGTGCCTCAGCACCCTCACTGTAAAGAACTCTTTCCCTAATATCTAATCTAAACTGACTCCCTTTCAGTCTGAAGCCAGTCCCCTTTGACCTGCCACAACATGCTTTTACAAAAGTCCCTCTCTATCTTTTTTGTAGACTCTCTTTAGGTGCTGGGAGGCTGCAGTTAGATCACTACTAAGCCTTCTCTTTTCCAGGCTGAATAAACCCAATTCTCTTGGAATAGAATAGAATAGGTTGGAAAAGACCCTTAGAGGACATCAAGTTCGCACTACTGAGTGCACCACTAAAATATGTTCTTAAGTGCCACATCTGCGTGTCTTTGGAGCCGTGTGGGGATTGTGATTTCATCACTTCCCTGGTCAGCCTATTCCAAGGTCTTACCTTTTGATGAAGAAATTTTTCTTAATATCCAATCTAAACCTTCTCTTGGTACAACTTGAGCCTATTTTCTGTCATCCTGTCCATTTGTTACTTGAAAAAGAGACTGCTTTCCACCTGGCTCCAACCTCTTTTCAGGGAGTTCTAGAGAGTGAGAAAATCCCTGATCCTCCTTCTTTCAAGATAAACACTCCCAGGTCCTTCAGAAACTCCTCACTGGAGTCCTCCCAACCCCTCACCAGCTCTGGAGCCCTTCTCTGGGGCTCCACACACTCCAGAACCTCAATGTCTTTCTTACCATGAGAGGCCTGGCACTGACTCCAGGATTTGAGGTGTAGCCTCACCACAGTGAGTGCCTAGTACAGGGTGACAGTCACTGCCCTGGCCCTGCCAGCCACACCACTGCTGACACAGGCCATGTGCCATCAGCCTTCTTGGCCACCTGAGCACACTCCAGCTTATGCTCATCCTGAGGTTCTTTTCCATCAGTCAGCTGTAACATTGTCCGTGGTTGTTACTGACTCAAGTGCAGGACCTGGCACTTCACTTGGTAGAGTGTAAAACACATTTCTGTCTCAGCAGAGCTGATCTGCAAACAGTTGGGAGCTGGGAGAGTCTCCAGAGATGTCTGTGTTTCCCCTGGTCTTACATGTGTGTCCTTTCTAAATATGCTTGTCCTATTCTGATCCTCAAACACAGACATCTGCATCTGGTCATAGCTGCAGACAGGACATGGGACTAAATGTCCTTTGTTAGAGAAAAGTGTTTAAATTCCCTTCAGGTATTCAGTGTATTAAAAAATTAAAACTCTCTGTATAAAACATAGTTTCTATCAAAGGAAAATTGTAGTCTGGTTTAAGAGACAGTAAGTTGTTTTTTATCATCTTTTTCTGGCCTGCAATTTTACCAAATGATCAAGAAAGAGAGGAAAAGAGGAATCACACTTATTCTTCATGGCAGCCTCTGTTTCAACTAAAAAAAAAAAAAAAAAAAAAAAAAAAATTCAAAGACAGACCTGAAAATATCCTCCATGAACAATTACACATTCTACCATCATAAAGTGCGGGCTGACAGGTCAGCATGTTAAAGCTGACATATAAAGAGATATAAAATAAAATAAAATGGGAGGGATAATCACTGCTAAAGCAGTAGCATTGAAGGAAAGGGCACCTACAAGCTCCCTCTACCCATCTGATATCTGGGCAACCTGTAATGCATACAAGGACTCTTGTATGCATTCTCTAGAATGGAGAATTATAGAGCATGTGAGTCCTGCCAGGGTGCAAGGCTCCTCTCCTGACAGCAGAGGAATAACCCACAATATCCCATTCATGACCTCTGCACATACATACATACTCATATATCTGTGCTTTATTTATGGCTTAATGTTCTTCTCATTACTTGTGATGCAGAAGAAAGAATTGGAAATTTGCATTTGTGTGACTCAGGAAGAATGGTGCAAATTGCTTTTAAATAAAACCTACTGAGAGAAAAAAAAATAAAATCACCATTTACATTTCACCCAATATGCATGTTTTTAAAAGTCTTGAAGTATTGATCACAGTAGTTAGGCATAATCAAAAAGCCTCCAACAGGGTCATAAGCACTGCTCTGCCTATATGGTTTTTTTGTTCTCAGCATTAGGAACATCTCCCTTGAGTTTTTCTGGAGCTGTAGTAATTGGATGATTAAAGAAAAAGCCAGATCTATTGGAATTTGAAGAGATGGTGAATGCTATAATAAAACAAAAAATAAAACCTTGTATCTACATGGTTAAAAAAATCAATAAAGTTTAAAGGAATAATGCAAAGAAAGAAAATAAGAAAAGGCTAATTGCTCCATCTTTTTGCAGAGTTATTTCCTGAGTCACTTTCCAATCTTTATTCTTTTCTTTTTATGTCTCTGCAGAATGACCCTTGGTCTCCTTTTTCACACATATGCAAAACCACAGCTACATTAACAACTCTTGCTGCTTTCTCCCTTGATTCCTTTTCTTTCCTGCTTAAAATTGCCCTTTCTGGCCTTATTACACACAGTGGCTAATGCACTCAGCTTGGATAGAGGAGATCTATGTTCAACCCATATTTCTACCCCTAAATAACTGTATAATATAGGGCACAATATTTAATGAGTTCCCCACTTGTGTAATAGGACTGACAGTATTCATTTGTCTATTCTGACTATTTAAATTGTCAGCCCATCTGGTAGGATCATTTCCTTTTCAGAGTCAGAGTTCAGATCCCATTCTTAGTTTGGGTCTGTTGGCACTACAGTAGTTGGGGAAAAAAAATAAAAAAAAGGAATAATCCAAGTAAATTCAGTACCACAGGAGGAAGTGGCTATATTTGCAGTTATATTAGGGATCTGTTTAAACACTTGGCTTGTCTCAGCAGTGCCCAACTCTGAGAAAAACCAGGGAGCTGCACAGCAATACTTCTGCTGCTCAAAGTGCACCTCCATTAATTGGCAGAATGAAGGACAGGCTGTTAACTTTCCTGCTGGTGCTCTGTGTACTGACAAGATGAATCTTCTAAATAAGACATTGTATCCTGTGGCTCAGTATCATTTACAGGCACCAACACATCCTCTGTATCTTTTTGAAACTCTGGCACTTGTTCTTCTCTGATGGCCTGGAGGTGGTCTTTTCAACCCAAATTGGAACACCTAAATAAATGTGCTACCTTCAAAAGATCCCAAGTACTCAGCTGTCATGGTTTAACCCCAGCCAGCCCCCAGCCCCACACTGCCTCTCACTCAGCAGCAGCTGGGGGAGAATCAGAAAGGTAAAAGTGAGAAAACTCATGGGTTGGGATAAATACAGCTTAATATGTAAAGCAGGAGCTGTGCACACAAGCAAAGCAAAATAATTACTAGGAATTAATTCACCGCTTCAATTGGCAGGCAGGTGTTCAGTCATCTCCCTGAGAGCATGGTCTCATCACATGGAATGGTTACTTGGGAAGACAAACAACATCAATCCAAATGTACCCTCTTCCTCTTTCTTCTCCCAACTTCATATACTAAGCACAATGTCACATGGTCTGGAACATCCTTTGGTCACCTGTCCTGGCTGTGTCTCCTTCCAACCTCAGCTCCTCCCCAGCCTGGTAGTGCAAAAAGCAGCAAAGGCCTTGGCTCTGTGCAAGCCCTGCTCAGCAATAACAAAAACATCTCAGTGTTATCAGCCCTGTGTTCAACACAAACCCAAAGCACAGCCCCACATCAGACACTTCACTTTACCAGCCAAAACCAGCACACCAGCCCCCACTGCAGGAAACTAGGCTGCTTATTTTGCTCCTTAAACATAAAGTCCAAACGTTTAAGCACCTTACTTTGAAGATTTTGGTGCACACTTCCCCTGTCTCCAGCTATGGCACTGAATGTGTTCCAAGAAGTCCAGGTCTATCCAGGAAGTCCAATCTATCCACAAGTCCAGGTCTATCCATCAAGGTCTATCCACAGGTCTATCCACACATTTTTCTGTGTCCAGTTCTGGGGCCCTCAGTTTAGGAAGGATGTTGAGATGCTTGAGCACGTCCAGAGGAGGGCAACAAGGCTGGTGAGGGGCTTGGAACACAAGCCCTATGAGGAATGTTTGAAGGAGCTGGGGTTGTTTAGTCTAGAGAAGAGGAGGCTTAGAGGTGACATTATTGCTCTCTACAACTTCCTGAAGGGAGATTGTAGACAAGTGGGGGTCAGTCTCTTCCACTGGGCAGCAGCTGACAGAACAAAAGGGAACAGTCTCAAGCTACATCAGGGAAGGTATAGGTTGGATATTAGGAGAAATTTTTTCACCAAAATAATAATAAAGTACTGGAACGCTCTTCCCAGGGAGGTGGTAGAATCACCATCTCTGGATGTGTTTATAAACAGGCCAGACATGGCACTTGGTGCTATAGTCTAGATTCCAAGTTGAGGTGTTAGGACATAGGTTGGACTCGACAATCTTAGAGGTCTCTTCCAACCTCATTATTCTGTGATTCTGTGACTATTCCTTTTACTGGGAATAATACCTTTCATCATTCCCAACCACATGCTAAATGTTGTCAGGCTATGCCTTCAGCTATCTCACAATTTAGCTCCTGAAGATTGAACTCATCCTGGTGTCCTGTCTCCTCTCCCTTACCTTCCCACCCTGATTGCCTCAATTGTCCTGGCCATGTCCTTCCCTTCAGAAAAAAAAAAAAAAAAAGGAGAAGGCCTAAGAACAGGCCTCCCCATCTGGAAAATATTAATTCTTCTCTCATGAGGCCTGTGTCACTGGTGTTGGGGTGAGGATTGAGCAGATGTGTCAAGAAGTGCTTCCTTATTACCCAGAGTGCTCTGACACAGAAGGACTTAATGCCCAGTGAGAAGTGCCCTGGCTGATGTCACAGGCAGTGGGAATACAGAGGCACAAGGAGGGGGTGTGAATTAGAAGACCTCTATTTCAAGTCAGAGAGTGACACTGGTTTACTGTAGCAGAGGAGCTTATATTTTAAAATAAAAAGTGAAACGCTGATTCCTTTGAAGACAATAGCAACTTTGCCATTGACTTCACCTAGGTAGTTTTCATTTTTAGGAAGACTGACCTGTTCTTATTTGAGGCAAAAATTAAGCAGCCTTGGGGACAATTTTTAAAGAATTCTTACCCCCTTGTTTCTCCTGGTGAGTGTCATATTTCAGAGCTTACCCTAAACTAACAATAATAATAATAATAATTAAAATTGCCTGTGTTTGCTTTATTTAGTGTCCTAAATTTACTGGATATATCCCAGGCAAACAAATGAATTCCATTCACCTTGCCCTGAAGAATGGAAATTCCAAGGACAAACCTATAGATAGAGATTAGAAGGAAAGAAAAAAAAGAAAGATATATTGCTTTTAATTAAAGTACATATCCACTAGGCAACAGTGGGCCTTTAGGAAGACTTTAACACATAAGTGAGAGATGTGTGAATAGTCCCAAATAACCTTATTGGGAGGGGAGGGAAGGGGAGAGAGTGGAGGGAGATAAGGAGAAGAAGGCATGACTTTCTGAACGTGAAAGTGAATATTACTAGGAGATGAAAATGAGACATATTTTCATCTCCTAGTAAGGAGATGAAGCATTTCATTAAGCAAATTTCAGACTGCAGATTGACTGAGCTGTGCTATGCTTCAAAGCAAACCATAACTGAAGGTTTGTCTTCACACACATCTCCTCTGGTTTATATGATGTATCTAGTGAGGGTGTGTCTGTGGGACACTCTTCAAATGCCATTCCAGAGAATGGTAATTTTCCTCCAGAAGGTGGAAAAAATAACTGTGCTTCAAGGCTGGGTATTGGTTTTGGTTTTTCTTTGGTTTATCTTCAGTCAAAATTCACTGATAAGAAGTTCTGCCTCTCTGTGTCTAAAGGCCACCTTTTCCCTCCCCTTTTCTTCTTCCACACTTCTAACTGACTTATTATATGGTATTTTTTTGCATTTTTGCATTTTGCTATGGTATTTTTTTGCATTTTGCACCAGTTCCTTAGCTGGTACTTAAGCCTGTGACCTTAATTATATCTAGGTGGCCATTCCATTGTAGCAGGACTAGCAACAAGAGAAATATATATGCTTGTATTTAGGTATATGTACTTATTTTATATATATACCTATGTAGCTCACAATATACACATTTAATATCCTTGCTACCTTCTGTTCCAGAGAAAACTGGAGGTTTCCTTTACAGTTTTAATTTTTGGAGAGTAAGAAAATGATTTTCTATTTCCCTGAAAAGGTGGGACCTTTACTTGATGTTTAGGCCAGGGATCTGTCTTGAGATTAAGAGATTTGTAAGGCTTTAGCAGCAGCTGGGGGAAAATGCCACATCTCGCTTATTTATGAGTGACTTTGGACTTATGCAGAAGCTTATTTGTATACATCTGGATAATCTATGTCTATAGTTAAAGCCACTCTGGAAAAAAAAAAAAAAACAACAAAACCAAACAACAACAAAAAAATAAACCACGAAAAAACCACAACAACAACAACAAAAACCACAACAACCCAAACAAACAAAAAAACCCAAAGTCACAACCCCAAAAACCCCTAACCTTGGAAAGCAAAAATAATAGAAATAATACAAAAACACCCAAATGGAAAAATGTGTAGATACGAGCCAAACACAATGAGGCATTTGCTAGGGGATGAGGAAGCAGAAAATTACAAGCATTTAAGAGAAATGCTGCTTATTTTAAATTCACTTGCACATCCCATAGTAATATGCCTCGCTATGGCAGACTGCTAGGCAGAGAGGAAAAAACGCTTTGTGAGTTCAATAGCTACCCACTGATTGTAAACATGAGGAGGAACTCTGTGAACACAGTGCTGAAATATAGGGTAATTTCCTCTTTATTAGAGTCCATGAAGTCTGCTGCATTAATGGTTAGGCTCTGTATACAGTGCATATAACAGAATTATACAGATATTTTCTGCAGTTCTTTACTTGCTTTTTTAAATTCCTTCAGGGAAAAAAATAAATAAAAAGGGCAAAATAGCCCTAATTTTTCCTTTCCTCCTCTCACGATACTTTCCACCTCTCATATTAATATGTAGTACAACACAATTTGTGACTGACATCTCTGTAATGCCCTTCAATGACCTACACTGATTTTAAGGTGAATTTAGCTTATGTCAGGTACCTTGACTCAGTCTTATGTATTGCTTTTTAAGGTGAGGAAAGAAAAAAAAAAAAACAAAAAACAAACCAGGTGTTTAAGGCAGAAAAGGAAATTATTCAGTGTATGATGTAGTCTGTCTGTGGGCTAGGAATTGTAGTATGTGAAGTCATCATCTCAGAAGGAGGATTATGTCTGGAAATGAGAAAGGAGACATGGTCACTTCCATGTCATACTGGGACGAGTGTGGAGAGCACACGGTGGCACTGCCACAATCACTTGGCTGTAGCTGAAGCAACCTTTGGAAAACAGCTTGATTTTCTGAGAAGCACATATGGGATTAGTCCTCCAGAATGACCCTGCCCATCACCCAAGAGCCCACTGCCATGGTGAGGGAATCCCTTTTCACCTCAGTCCTGGACACAAGTCCCAGTGACATCACAGGATCCTGTCCTCCAGCCCTGTCTCCTGAGTGGACTTCAGATCTCATCTCCTGGATTCATCCCGCAGATACGTGCCATGACTTTTCTCCAGCTCCATCTCCTCTTCATCCTGATGGGATGCATGGATAAACCCTTGGTCTGATTAATTCCTTCACAATTCCTTATCTCTCCTTTTTGTCTCAGGACCCCACAAGGCATCTCTGTTGGTGAGGGCACTGTGTCACCTTGGCTTGCTCTCATGGGGCATCCCACTCCCTGTGCCCCCTGACAGAGAGTGAGGGGAGAAGAATACACTAGTGCTGGCCAGGTTTATTCAGAAGAGGCAATGTTCCATTTGTAATATGAACAGGCCATGTCTGCTGCATACAAAACTTGACATGATGGGCTTTTTTACCTTAAAGCAAAAATAAGCAAAGTTCCAATCTGTGTACAATCCTCTGACATCTTGGAGGAAAAAAAAAAAAAAACAAAAAAAAACCACCAAAAAACCAAAAAAAACCCCAACATTTTCTCAAGAAGAGGAAGGAAGGAAGGAAGGAAGGAAGGAAGGAAGGAAGGAAGGAAGGAAGGAAGGAAGGAAGGAAGGAAGGAAGAGAAAAGCTCAGTTTACCACAGTATTATTAGCTATTTCAGGCTTCCAGAGAAGAAAGACAACATCAGAGGGGCTCATAAACAAAATATTATCTTTGTCCCAGATAGGACACAATTTAGCTAGAGGATTACTCTTTATTTCTTTTCTACAGGAGCTGCTCCAAGATTAGATGATAATGATGAGACTAATGTTCATTTAAAATTGTGACATTTGGAGAAGAGTAGTCCATGGCATGTTTGTTAAAGGATAGGGACTAATTCTTACTTTGCTGAGGACTGAACTTCTCTTTCAGATTTCCTTGATAAGTCAGACATTACTAAATTCCTTGTACTTTACAGTGATTATTGGTTAAATTAATTTAAAAAAAAAAGGTGTTAGGGTAATGTAATAGAGAATTAAAAGGCTGAGATAAAAAGCTTCAAATCTGTTGATTGTTGTAACTATTAGAAATTTCTGATATCACTACTTGTAAACCTTTTCAGTATGCCAGATTGATACAGAGAACGTATTTTAGGTCTGGATTTTTATAATGATGATCAATATTATTAGCATCAAAAGTATTAGAAAAACAATCTGAAACAACATAATTCTTTGTTCCTTTAATGGCAGTCAGGGCAATGTTGAATCCTGTGCTGTTTTATTGTTCCTTTTCCTTACAGATGAAATTTAAGTGAAGGCTTATCAGAAGGGTTTCTTCTGTTATCGGAGCTGCTTTGACTATCATTCCTCCTTTCTCTTTGCCAAGCCTGTGTTTGCAAAACAGAAAACCCAAATCCAAGTCCCTGCATCTGGTGTCAATTGAAATAAAACAAAGACAGGCTCATTTTAGCCACATAATTTAAGAAAGAAGACAGTATGATAACATTTAGAACAAGCCTCATACACACCAGCCAGCCATTATCCTTCAGAAGCAGGTGGCAGATGGCATGAAATCATCTTCGTCAGACCTCCAAAGCTTTGCTGCCACATTTGGGAGCATGGTTCTTGTAATGACTACTTGCATATTCATACTGCGTGATGGGCACTTCTTGATTTCTGTGCACCTCATTTTGGAAAGAAGCTAATGTGGCTACACATGTACTTTATTGCACCATTCACATTTGGCATCATTAAGAAGAAGGAGAAGATGATTTCCCCCCCCCCCGCCTTTTTTTTTTCTGGGTGCATCCTTCTCTGCTTGCGTCAGAACAGCACAGGGAATCAAAATGCGTGGCAGTCTGGAGCACCACGACTTGCCTGAAGCTGTGATGAGATCAGCCTCTGTGTAATGCCTCCTGTGAAATAAAATCAGGATTAGTCCTTCAGATCTAGAGCTCGAAGGTTGCTCTCCAGTTTTCATGATATGGTTCTCAAACTCCTTTTTAAAACCAGGTGTGTGAAGATAACTGAGGTTTACAAATCATCAAGGTGATGTTCACTGCTTTTCCAAGAGTGCCAGGAGAATCAATGGCAGATCTAGGGAATTTACTCTGAGTCATGAAAGAGCAGTTTGCTCAGACCTTACTTCTGAGTGTTTTGCTGATGGCAGTTCAGGTAAGTCCACGATAAGATTCCTCCTGACTTTAGTGGGATGTCACACATTGGCAAATCTCAGGACTGGGCTGTGGGTGTTCTAGTAGCTTATGCTTCAGTTAAAGACTTTTGTAAGCTAGTGAGGGTGCAGAAATCAGCTTTAGATTCTTGCAAGTGCTAAGAAATGCAGAAAACCTGAAGCCCAAGAACTCAAAAAAGCAGCAAAAGGAAAACATTAATTGCTTCAGCCTGCATCAACATCAACCCCATCAGCTTCTAATCCTGAAACCACCATTTTAGAAAGGGAACAGAGACACATGACTGATTTTGATCTTTCAGCTATTTCCTCTGTAATGAAAGACAACCTGGTACACTGGAAATCCTCTGTCACATTACATATGGCTGCCAGAAGTCACTGCCACTAATGTTTCCTCTGGCAAAATAAACATATTCTAGCATTGCCTCTAGCACTTCATTTCTCCTGCCCACAGGAGAGCAACAGGCAAGGCCCACAGGTTCAGAAGATATGATCCTGCCTAACAGATGAGTGCAGGGTGCAAGCACACATGGGAAATCAGATCAGAGAGCCTGAAGACCTGCAGAAGAATCAGAAAGAGAGTAAGAAGCAATGTGTCTTAGTTCAGAGTACTTGCCTACTGCATTTCATGGTTTCCAGAACATTTCTTATAATGGATCTTCTCTAATTCCCCAGGTAGCAAAGTGCTTGTGCTCAATTTAAACACATGCTTAATTTAAGCATGTAAATAGTCCAATTTATGTTGTATCAAGGCCCAATTCATTCTCATTAAAACTCTATTTTAAAAACCTAACAATGTTGCTACTGCTTGCTTTCATCCTCTTCATCTATGAGTGTCACTTTTCCCCTTTATTTTCCTTTTAATTTTGCTGCACTAAATGTTGCATATTCATATAGTAGCTACAAGTTTTGTCTGAGAAAAATACATTGCCTTCTAAGACTGCTCTGCTCAGCCGGAAGAATTATTAAAAACCATAAACAAATACAGATATGCACTGTGACATCTGGATGGAAATGACCTACAGTCACATTTTACAAAGGAAGACCAACCAGAAGAGCTCAAACATGTAAAATGAACATTAATGGCATCTTAATGTTCCTCAGCTGCCTCTAGAGGATTCAAATATGTTGCATCGCAGCCAGTTCTAGAGGGGGTTTATCAGCAGATGGAGCCTTGTACGAAATCAAAATACTCTATCAGATACATTAATGCCCCAAATTGATACATTATGTTTTTTGGTGTTTTTTTTTTTTTTTAAGGGAAGGAGGATGCTTATAATTAATTATATATATTTTGTTGTTGTTGTTAAGCCAATCAGTATTTGCTTGAAAGCATTAAAAGCTGGTAATTTTTTCTAATTTTTTTTTTCATTTCGCCAAGGGTGATTTATATGCATACAATATTATGAGAGTATTGAGAAGGGAAAGGAATATTTTTTAAAAAAATAATTTTGTGTTGCTTAGTTTCAGCAGAACTTTACAGTTCACCCACAGCAAAAATAAAAAGGAAGGATGAAATAACAAAAGAATCTGAGTGATGTATATGAATATTTCTGTGCATGTTTGTGCTATTATGAATACGGGGTTCAAGCTCACACGACACATGGATGCAAAGAAACCCACTGAAAGAAAAGGACTTAAAGAAAAGAAATTGACTAAACCAGAAACTATGGAAACACATTTGTTAACTTCTTTTAACCAATAAGTATTGGTGCAACTTTTCTAAAATCTTTTCTTAGAAGTTCTGTAAGGTCTTTTTGCAGACATCTCAAATAACATAATACCGAAGGTTCTTCACGTGCAAAAAACACATATTTGGCCCTTAGGAAAAAAAAAAAAAAAAAAAAAAAAAAAAAAAAAAAAAAAAAAAAAAAAAAAAAAAAAAAAAAAAAAAAAAGAGCCAAACATTATGATATGTTTGTCTTGTTTGTATTCAGTTTTATGAGATTATGATATTTCAGATAATTGTGAGGGAGGAACTCTTTGTAGAATCAGAATATTTTATGTGTAACAAGACACTCAGGAATTAGTTTTTGGAGTGGAATTTCTCTCCAGAACTGTGCTGTTGGTATTAGTTTTTTGATTCTGGAAGATGGACCTGCTTTTCTCATTCTGTTTTCTCAGTCCAGGACCAACATAAACACTGTAATTTCTCAGTGTTTTGTCTTTATGGAGAAAACATGACTTGCGACTTGCGTCACTGCCTGAAGAAAGAGAAGCTGCTCTCAGGTTGGTACCACATTTTTTAGTCTCAAGTCCACTGTTTTCATTTAATTCCTTTGTGGAATGGGCCAAAAATTCAGCATGATTCTTTGTCTAATGAGCTGTAAATTTGGTAGCATTTCTGTTTCCCAAAGAGCTTGAACAAGTTAAGTTAAATAGTATAGATCTGGTTGAAACTAGAGGAATAATTCAGTTAAGTGTGATTTAACTTATACTTTTTCAAGGTTGGTTAATATCATATTAGTCTTCTAAGATGTGCAGTGTATTTGTAGCTACTGCAGCTTTTTAGCTTCTTAAGAGTATTTAATTAATGGATCTATAGTAATGGCATTTGCCTTTTCTATAAATCCATTGTTAATATTTTATTATATTATTAAAATATTATTTTTAATATAGTGAATTTTTAATATATTGAATTTTTGCTACTCAATTCCCAGTTTCTATTTTCTAATTTGACCTAAAAAAACTCCACAAAAAATTTCTCAAATAATATCCTTGTCTAAGGAAACCATTGTGGTTCACATATGTGCATATCCAGAAATATTTGTATAATAAACTCATCTGTTAAAAACTTTAACTTGTAACTTTGGTAAGTCATGTTTATCTTTTAGCAATGTTACTTTGCCCATCTTTTGTCCATTCTGATTACATTTATAGGCTTCAACAGCAAATACCATCACCACATGTTTGAAAAGTCCCTGAAATGACAAATACTGATTTCAGTCATTGCTTTCTGGAGTTAATAGCAGACAGATATATTGTGAATAGTGAACCAATTTCAGAGCAGGCTTAAATAGACCCTTTCAGTTCCACACCAAAGGCCAAGATCTTGGTTCCTTGATTTCCCATACCTGGAGGAGTCAAGGACAGGTTGAATGAGACCCTGAGCATCCTGACCTAGTGGGTGGTGTCCCTGTGCATGGATTGGGGGTTGGAACTAGAGGAACTTTAAGACCCCTGCCAACCCAAACCTTTTTATTATTCTCTGATTCCAAAATCATCAGAAACTGCAGTGAATCCCTTCTGAATGTCGTGTGTCTCTTTCCACCAACTATATCAGAAACCTCAAGCAACAACAGTTTGACTTCAGGTAAGTCATACTAGAGTTTAAAATTACTTTAGACAAATGAATGTGTTAAATTCATAGATAAGTCTCTGAAACAGTGTTTCAGTGTTTCAGTTTTAGTCTGCCGGAGGAATCACTGCCTTACTGTATTCTTTGGCATGCTGCATTGCTGAAAAGGCACAGGGTTTAAAATCTGAGATTTCAAACAGTAATTGGTATATGCCATGAAAAGAAAATAAGAAAAGAAAAGAAAAGAAAAGAAAAGAAAAGAAAAGAAAAGAAAAGAAAAGAAAAGAAAAGAAAAGAAAAGAAAAATTCCAAGAAAACCCTATCAAAAACAAAACCCAAAACCCAGGAAGATGAACAGGAGTTTTAGTTTCACAGGAAGGCTGTTATTGCCCCTGTAAGCGGCTAAAAAATTCACACACAGCCACATCTTAAGTAATGTGTTGAGCTGTCCAAAAGGTAATTTACATGCTGTCAAGGCAAACAAGAATATGCTCACAAATTCAAGAGCAATATATGGGCAATTTGCACAACATCAATTCCTTGGTTGTTTTTTGGATGGAGCCATCGCCATCAATTAAGTTAGTGACTCTTTGATTCAAATTACTTTTTGACACATAGTGAACAGAATAGCTCACAAGAGCATTATTTTCCCCATTGTTCCCTTGGCAGCTATAGAGTAAATGCAAACAGGTGGAAATGTGGAACATCACTGCTGCTGAATCATATAACTGACCGACTAGGAAGAATCAGCATAATAAAGATTATTTTGAGGCGGGAGACAGTGGAAATGGATATTTACATCCTCCCTGTTGTTCAGTGTTTGACGTAACAGCTCCAGTCTGCCAAAAAGTGTTTAATAAGAGCGCTGAGCCAGATTCTCAGATGGTGAAATATGCTCTACTTCCACTCTGCACCCATAAGATAGAGCCATTATTAGAATCACAGCACAGAACTGGCACTCTGGAAAGTTATATTCTAAGGTGCAAAATTCATCTAATAATTCCACCTTTTTCCATACAAGAAGCACAAGAGCAAATAGGCAAATGTGGGTCACCAGGTGAGGATCAGATAACTCTTGTTTCAGAAATGTTACAGTGGATATTTGTCATCAGCATAATGTTTACCTAGTTCCTGAAATGTGACCTCACAGACCAAATTGGACATAAACAGCAACACCTTGTATTGGGAAGGTACTGGTAAGCAATCACTTGTATTTCTTTGCCATGCCCTGTATTCCAGCTGCAACTGTGTGCATAAGAAGTTTTATGAGTCCTCAATGGATGAGGATTTTACCTTGAGTCAACCCTTGCTCCATGCTTTCATTTCCTTTTTGTTTTTTGGCCTGACACAGACTCATCAACACAAAGACACAGTGGGTTTTTTTCCCCCTGCACCTTATACAGCACTGAACATAGAGTCAGAGCCTACCATGCTATTAGCAATGCGCACATGGAAGAAAACCTGCATCAGTCCGACAAAAAAAGGATACCGAATGCTAAATTAATATCTAATAAACTGTTAAATAAAGTGCCTTGGGCAACCATTTAAAGTGAAATGGAAGGCAGCTTGGTCTTCACAACAGGTCTGGACCTCAGCCTGGTTCTCTGATGATGATTTTTATATGGCAGCGGCACAGAGCAATGAGCAGGATCACATTGCCTGGAGATGTGTTGGTTTGGGAACTGCTGACATCACAGTTATCAAAGCCTTCTGCACTGTGGAAGGTTATGGTGCTCATGCAAGGGCTTTCCTGCTCTCATTTAAGCTTAACAGCTTGCAAAGGAGAATTTCCATTTATAGAGGTCCTTCGGGGCTGTTGGCTGGTCTGTTTGGCATGAATGACTGACACACCACAGAACAGTAGCAATGATATGTGCTATACATAAGCTAACAATGATTGATTAAAGTAATAAGAGAGGGAAGATACTATGCCTGAAGAGACAAATTGTATAAGCAGCTTGCCTACCACTATGGAGATAACTGAAGTAAGAATAAATGTTGACAATGGATTATGTAAGTCATTGATGACATTTAGATTTCTGAAAAGGATGCAGAAAAAATAAAGCATCAATCATTTCATTACATACGCCTGTTCATTTTCCTTCTCCATCTCCAGCTTCCTATTCCCTTAGCTGAGCATTCATTAAAGATAAATCTCATGTATTTTGCTAATGACTGAGCCATACTTGGAGGGTCAGAGAGAAACTATGGTCATCAGTTGTACTTAGCAGCAAGTGCAGTCAGAAACTGTTCTGGACTTGGTCTCTGATAATAAGCTGGAGCATGATACGTGCAACAGAAATAGCTGAACAACTAAGGTCTACGTTAGTGATCATTATATATTCAGATATGAATTATTCCTCTGGGTATGTGAAAATAGAATCTAAGAAGTTAATGTAACTTCTCTCCCTCATCACCACCTCCCCCCCACCTTTTTTTTTCTTTCTTTTTTCTTTCCTTTCTTTTTTTTTTTTTTTGAGACTGGTTTGGATCTAATATATGGAATAATTTTTCAGGAAGTGGAATGATATCAACAGAAGTGCAGAAAATTGACCATTATTAAGAAGAGAAAAAAAAAAAGTGTGAAGTTCTGTATCTAATTGGCAGATGTAGAGGATGGATACCAGCTATATCCATCCCAGTAAAAAGTATCAAAAATAGGACAAGAGACAAGGATGTGGTAAAGCAAAGATAATAAGGAAGAGCAGAAGGCATTTGAAAAGTTCAAAGGATATGTTAAGTGGGAGGAATGGGCAGATTATATGTGTAGATAAAGCAAGTAAGAAATAATTGGAGTGAAAATGAACACTGAACATGAAACAGGCCAAGACATCTCAACCCCACAGGGTTTTAAGATATTTACACAATAGTCAATTGGGAAAAGGGTAATCTTTGTAAACTTGATAATGAATTAAATTTTATATAATGAATCAGCACCACAAAATATTCTGCTCCTTATTCTAGTACCTTATTCAAAGTCTGCTGGAGTTGGTGGCAGTCTTTCAGTAGTTTTTCAATTATTAGATCAAGTCCTATTAAAATTATATATCAGGTAGGTTGAACATTCATAACCTAGGAATTTAGGCTCAAATCCTCAGCAGGCATCTAGGCACCTAAGACCCATCTGGTCCTTGGTCTATGAAATTCCTTTGAATATCCTATTAGGTTTGTGAGGTTTTTTTAAAGCAGGTTTCACCTCCATTCAAACATTTTTTTTAATATATATTAAAATGTAATATTCTAACAAATGCAAAAAAATGATAAAAAGAAACCCAGTCTAATAAAAATCCTAATAAATTCATAATGAATTGAATACCAGTAACATCTAGATTAAAATAATAATAAAAAAATAAGGCAATAAAAGTGTGAATTAAATAATCTCTATTTTTATATTGATTTTAAAACCTTCTGATTGGAGAAGATAAATACAGCCTTTATAAGAATTTTAGGATATAAAGAAAAAATAATCTAAGATATTTTCAGAGTGATAGTTGCAAATAGAAATATCCGCATCAGCAATGATAGTCACCTGGCCAATTCATCTGGCCAGACCCTTCCCGCGGTGCATTTGTCCACTGAAATGAATGATCAAACTGTGAGGAGAGCAGCAGTTTCTCAGTGAGGTGCAGGGAGAGTGAATAGAGACAGACATTCACAACAACTCAAAGTAGGACAGATCTATTGTGTTCATTGCTTGTGGAGTTACAAACCATTCCTCAATTCAGGTGCAGAAAACACAGTAATTTGTCCAGTTCTTAGGCTACACATAAACACAGAACCATAGACGCCTGGAGAGCACCACTGGTAACCAGGCACCAGCTGGATGTAATTCTAGATTGCACTCATCCGAGCCATTTGCAGCCAGTTTCTCCAGGAGAATGTGTCAAAGGCTTTTCTGAAGTCTGGGTAGAGTCCACATCCACAGCCTTTCCTTGATCCACTGAGCAGGCCACCCTGCCATAGAAGGAGATCAGGTGGATCAAGCAGGGCTTGCCTTTCACAAACCCATGCTGGCAGAATTGCATAGTGAAAGGAATTGCAGGCTACAAAGAAGATATACTCCAACCACTAAGGTGCTACAGAACAGGTTTCCTTCCTTTTTCCTTTTATTTTAATTTTTTTTTCTGGTTTATTTTTTTTTTTATTTGTTTTTGTTTTGTTTTGTTTTTGTTACTTTTTTTTTTTTTTTTATTTAAGAGCATGATAAGGAGAACATCTTTACCATGCCCATGTAATGGGATGCCAACATTTCCTACTTCCTTCATCAGCAGGTTGCTTTCTCTTTCTGGTCTGGCAATTCTTGTTCCCCACATGAAATGTAATGTCTATACAATTACTGACGAAATACAAGTGAAATATTCAGAATTATGTGACTCTTCTTGAGGCAGAACTGTGTCTCATTAATGAACTATGTTGCCACACTGAGGTTAGTAAATAGCATTAACCCTAATTTAATGACCAAGAGAATGAGGTAAATGTTAAGAAAGCGCAACTTCCCAACAAGGGAGTCAGTGAGTACAGCAGGACAGAGTACACATATTTTCTTTCCTTAATACCTTCTTTTTACGTCAGCATCTGTTTTCAAAACTGAACATGGAACTTCGTCACAGGAAGCAAAATTGAGGGAAATATGGACTCCTCTCTCAAAAGCTTTGTATACTTAGGGGTTCTGGGGTTTTTTTCATGTTTGCTTGTTTGTCTGTTAGTTTTTTTGGGTTTTTTCCTAGCAGTGTACCATGACTTAGCAAGTCAGTTCAAAAAGAAGAGGGGGCGGGGGTGGTGAGGGGCAGTAATCAGTAGAGTATATTTTATTTATTGGGTTAGGTTATCTGCCTGTCAGCAAAAGGGAAAAACATGCATTTGGCATATTGCTGCTGAGCATGCTTTCTATTTCATCCCAGCACACCTCAGCTGTACCCAGCATTTAATAAGCATTATATTTAGTGCCCTTTAAAAAAAAAAAATTGAATTATTGCTCTTTTTATGATACTATAAAAGCCTTTAATAATTTGGGGACAGAAGCTTCATCTTGCCTGCCTGGCCAATAGTCACTGAGTGATTAAATTATTCATGCAGGTTTTAGTTAACTTTGTTTGTTGTGACCAGTTCATGGTGTCCTTATTTTGGAAAGTGCATGTATCTGGTGGTTTCTGGAGTGAGTGAGTAGCAGTGGGGATGGCAATGTGGCAATGGAGTATAAATCAGCAAAGACCTATATAAAAAAAAGGGGGAAAGGGAAAAAAAACAAAAAAAACCAAAAAAAAAAAAAAAAAAAAAAAAAAAAAAAAGGAAGGACCCCTCTCCCCCCTTCAAAAAATATATGGAAAAAGAATATTTGTATTAAATTCTTTTTATCAGTACCCAAACTGGCCTGGAAGACCCATGAATGAAAGAAGGGAGAGACTCAGAAGAACTTGCTTTGAGACAAAATTGCCAGAGCTTTTCTTTCACTGCTAAGGCTGAAGTTGGGTAAAGGCCCATGGAAGTCAAAGTAAAGAACTTCACTGAGGGTTAAAGGCAGGATTTTGAATTTCTGTAGGTACAGGTAGTAACAGTGAAATCATTCAGTTCAATGTGCTGTGGTTTACTCAAGATCTTGTTTTTTTCCTTCAGAGGTAGAGAAAATACATTAATTTATATAATTTCCAATAACAGAATAGACTTACAATAGTCAGAAGAAAAGGAAACATCTAAGATAAACAACTTTATCCCATGATGTCATGACAAGTGCCATTCCATCTGTTTGCGTGTGAGATCTACCCCCACAGCCTTAAAATCACATTGCTCTCAACTTTGAGGTACAGGATCCATTTTAACATCCTTAAGATGCAGCTTTCATGAATTTTCAGTAAATATCTTGTTGAAAAAAATATTTGAAACAAACAAACAAACAAACAAGAAACAAACATGGTCTCTGTCTATCAGTCTAAAAAGAACCTGTATAACTGAAATACAGCTATTCAGCACAGCAGTCTCTAATTTACTGATTGGGATGAAAGTTTATAACAGTGTAATAAATTACTTCATTTGAATTGTGTTCTTTTCTGGACCTGAGAAACTGTCCATTTTGGAGTTCCTGGGAGGTAAAAATACCAAAAAAAAAAAAAAAAAAAGAAAAGAAAAAAAAATCTGTTGAAAAAAGAAAAATGCTTAAAAAAATTTAGCAAAAAAAAAAAAAAAGTTAAGTTTTTTAGTACCTACATAGAGATTTTGGACTGGCAGCACTTGTTACTTTTTAAAACAGACACAGACCTGGAAAGATGTTGCCATGTTTTTTATTGTTCATTTCCTTGCTTGCTTGATTTTTTATGTATTTTTATTATTGTTTTTTTGAGTGTGAGGTGAATCATTTACAAAAAAAAAAAAAAAAGTCAATGAAATAGTGTACTGCTAAATGCAATCCTAGTCCTCA
The DNA here is from genome assembly GCF_017590135.1 of Pyrgilauda ruficollis. Taxonomy (NCBI): domain Eukaryota; kingdom Metazoa; phylum Chordata; class Aves; order Passeriformes; family Passeridae; genus Pyrgilauda; species Pyrgilauda ruficollis. The sequence goes on along the minus strand of NW_024510433.1, from coordinate 1,711,393 downwards.
CCAGGGCATTATTAACTGCCTTCTGCTCCAGGATTTTTCCTCATGTCTGTCATGTTTTGCAGTTTACTTCTCCCTTACTGTTGGTAATAAGACCTTTTCCTTAAAATTCATTTTTCCTTTCTGGCAAATCCTCTTTTTTGTTATTTTAAGTTTTTCTTTCCCTCTTTGAAGACCAGACACAATCTCAACTGTGTTTTAAGTATCTGATTGTTGGGATTATTGTGGAATTTTTACAGTCCTGAGTTATGTCAGGCACTAATTTCAGTAATGGGGCGCCGCCATGCAGGTTCTGGCAACAAAAAAAGACACTCAGTGCCCTGAACAGAGCACGATTAAAGTCTGATTCACTGTAGGATTTCTTCAATCACTTCTCCATCAAAAACTGCAAAGACTTATAAAAAGGCAAAATTGAAGTCAAGCTGCGGTGAATCAGGTCCCCACACACACTAACCTTTAATTTAAGGCATACTGAAGAAATGATGAGTTGGATCTCAGGACATGGGGAAGGGAGAATGTTTCATGATCATTCATGGCTTAGACAAACAGCAGAGAAGGAAAGCATCTGGGAAAGGCACATTGACTAAGAGCAGAGGACATAACCCACCTCATATCTACGCATGGCAAATCAATTTAATGTCTTTCATTACTGCTTGAAAACGGAAACTTACATGTGAACAATAAACTTTAATCTGGTTGACAACAGTTTAAAAAATGCACTGGAAGCAAGTTTCAGCTGCATGACATACTTTATGACACTTATTAAAAAGACATACTTGTAAGTCAATTAACCTGCCCAATGGTACATTTTAACTTGTTTTCTATTAGGAAAGGCAGCAAAAGGGCAAAGTTTTTCATTTGGGAAAGTTCTAAGTTGATTCCTTTTCCCCCTTTAAGTGAAGGACATTGCTGGTGTCATCATTCTTGACCAGTCCGATATGAAATATAAGCCATTGGTGTCCACCAACCCATATTGTCACAGGTGACGGTTGCTTATTCCCTAAAACTTTATAGTCATTGCAGTCTGATATGGTAATTCATTAATTACAGTAGTGATGACACCACAGGATGAGGCAGTTAACAGGGTTATACATCTATCTGTATATTACAGAGAGCATCATTTGCACCCAACAGAGGTAAGGTCGCAAAAGCATTTTAGCTGAGCTTCTCTTATCCCAAAACTTTCCTAAACATTTGGGTGTTTGTGCTTCTGTTCTATTTCCCATCCCCTTACCTCTCTTTACAGTTTGTGCTATTCAAATATACATATGCACACAAACATGCAGACACAGGTACAGTCTGTATAAATTTACTTTTTATCCATAAACTCTCTGTATAACATGTATAAATATGCATACAATGTATAACTAAACATATGTATGCACTGCATGCACTATAAACATATTTCATTTCTACATAAAGACTCAGATACAAAAACATACATGGGGGTTTGTCTAGATTAAAAAAAAAAATAATTGCTATGCAATTTCTGGTGGCTTAGATCTATGGTAACATGTTGGGAAAGGCAGAAAGACAAGGAAGGAGAGAACTAGGATTTTCTCCCTTTGTGAAAGTATGTTGCTTTACAACTTGACTCATGGTGTAGGAAGCTGTCAATGGATAAAGCAGACCAATAAAAATGTAGACAGGACAGGCTTTTTTTTGCCCACAATACTGAGATTTCAAAAGAATGGGTAAAAAAAACAACAAAAAAACCCCAACCAATCAAAAACAAAACCAAAACCAAACAAACAAAAAAACGCCCAACAAAAACAAAACAAAAAACCACCACCAACAAAAAGCAAAATCAAATAAACAAAAAACACCACAAAAAACCAACCAAACAAAAATCAACCAACCCAACAAATAAAACCCCAAAACCAATAAGAACAAAAAAACCACCTTAACACCGAAATCATAAACTCAACACCAAAACTGGTTGATCTGGTTAGAGTCTGACAACTAAGAACAATGAAACTTGGTTCAGTTTTGTCTCATATGTGTCAGACCAGGTTCACCAATGGTTTCAAGTTCAGTGATGCTGAATGTGCCTGAAGTTTGCCAAAATCACTTTGAACTGCTAGCTAAAGTTATTTCAAGGCTGGTAAATGTGCTAAGTTAGGTAAGATTAAAAGTACACTTTTTTTTTTCATTTGATATTTGATAATTTTACATCATTTCTCTGCCTAGTCTTGGAAGTGTTGAACCAGAACAGCAGTATTTTAATTTCTCTAATAAGTATTAGGGGACAAGTAAGCATTTTAGGAGCATGGATATAGACATATATAAACTGTATGCTGAGTTACCCCAGAATCATTATTGTTTTTGTGTCAGGGTTCTGTTTTCTTGCCTTAATTGCATACAGTTGAAATTTGTACAAATGTTTAGAACCCTTCTTGTTTCTAATGGCAATGGATTTTTGTGTAACTTCATATATTTACATTCTTTTCCAGAAGATCAGAAAGGTTATATCCTAAGGCTGTCCTGGTTCTCAATGTCTGGAACATTGATTTACTGATTATGGGGATGGCCATAAAGAACAAGTGGCAGGTGATGGATTGCTACATAAATATTTAAAAACTCCTTTGGGATTTATATTTTCTGAGTCTGTCTTTCTTGGATGAGCTTATTTCTAAGTGTATATTCTTAGTGTCTGTAATTATATACATGTGTACATATTTTTGAATAAATATGCAGTAAATTAGCTTGAACTATCCATAGAGGAAGGTCTGTAGTGTTTCATGGCTGTGTTTCTTCAAATATCAAGAAGCAAGTGAAAAAGAAATGAGTCAGGTAATCACTAAGTAGGTAGCTAGCCTATAGTGGAAAAATGTGGGGAAAAAAATGAAAAAAACCAAACCCTTCCATCTTTTAAAATGCATACAGAGCAAGCCTCAGAAGGGCCTACAAACTCAAATGCTCTCAAGAGAGTTTGGGAGGGAAAAGTGCTTTCAGCAACTCTTTTTTATTTTCAAGTTTTTCACTTTATCTCACTTTTTCAAATGCTGGGAGTTGACCCTTGGAGGGTCATGGAATCTGATTTATTGTACTGTGTTTAAATCAACAAAGTCAGTTTCTCAAACTGTGCTGTAAGTTGCTGGTAATCTTACTTGAACTCATCTACCTTCCTCTTCCTCTCCACTTTCATGCTTGTTTAGAATGAGAAAGATTCTGATATCAGGAAGCCAAGAACATAAAAGATATCATAATCATAAGAGTTGGTTTCCAGCATAATGTGTAATTTTCCAAGTACACATTGTGTGATTGTCAACAGAATTATTGCTTTTATTTCCTATTTTTGCTTTCTTTAGTTCTTTTTTTTTTTAAATTTAATCATCAGTGAATGATCAGGATTTTTTTTTTTTTTGAGTTCCATAGGCTCTGTCGTCCAAATCTAATTTAACCACTTTTATTTTTTTTTCTTTGTAATTTCCAAATGTCAAAATATATGATAAAAGTAAAGGCAATATCAGAAATGACCAAGACAAATCAAAGCAACTATAACACATTAAATAAATCAACACTAACTTGTGGAAAGAAATTATGTATTTTGGTACATGGTCATTACAGAAATGGTATTAAAAGTAAGACTGCTGTGGATTGTTGGAGACACAACTTTATGTTACTGTTTCTTCATTCCATGCTAATAATGCAATTAGAAAACTGACAATATTAAATAGGTCAAAAAGCACAAGAAAACCTAGTCATATTGAAGATATATAACTTATTTTCATTTTTAACATTGTATGATAGAGAATGGGGAATTTTATCATTGCTCACAAACTAAGAATATGCATTTTTCAGAGTGAACTAGGATCACAGAATTGGTTCTTTTGCCTTTTTTTTTTATTTTTGGCACTCCCCTTAAATTCTAGAAAAAGGGAATGCTTCAGTTTGTTATGGAAGGTTAGAAGTGACTTGGGTGGTGGGAAAGAGTGAACAGTATTCCTTCTGCTAAATGTCAGTAATTTAATTTAGGAACTTGCATTAATAAGCTCCTAAACTTCACAGTTGTCTCTAAAAGGTCTTACTTTTTAGGGTGGAGTCTTCAACATTGCTGCAATTAACCCAAGTAATTTACATTGGATAAAAGTGTATTAAATTCCAGCACAGCTCCTGAAGACAACAGATGTTGCACCATAATCCAGTGGAATTCTGAGCTTGCAAACCAAGGCACTGCTCTGAAACATGGGGTGCTGACTATGAAGTGGGTTTGAAAAACCTGTTCGGTTTATGCCATCTGACATTTACATCATTACTCTAAGCACTTGAAATATTACAGCATAACCCCTGGGAATGATCCTGCCATATTTCCATGTGGCACGGGAGCTTATCAGGATCCTTCTTAATGTCTATATCCAAATAATCAACAACAGAAAATGATATTTATCTGGAAACGAATGAGAACCCTTTGGGGTAGAGTTAATAACATAACACAAGTGACTATCATTTTTTTTATTGCAGCAATAGACTAAAAATAGAAACAGGTCTTAAAAGCAACAAAACGTACCAATACAGAAGAGAGGAGATAGCAGTGTGATATTGTGATCCTTCTCCCATGCCAGCAGGTCTTTCACTGTGTTCTAAAGCATCACAGTAAAAACTTTTGTAGACAAATCAGCTATTTTAGATGAAACACAAATGTGTTACTCACTGTGACAGAAGGCTGCTTTTTTTTAAACCTTTTTGACAATAAAAATTGTTGTTGATAAAGCATGTGCAAGCAGTATGGCTCAGATTATGCCTCATTCTGGGGGGTTTGGGGATTTTAGGAATGGTGTAGGTATTTGAAATTCCCCGAGGTAAGTGTCAAAAGGGGTGCTTCCAACAGTGCCATGTGATCCCTTGTGACCCACAGGTTCAGTCAATTTTTTGCATTATGTCCTTTAGAAAGACATTAAAGTATTTGCAGCAAGAGTTAAAGCAATAAAGATTCCTGCACTGTGTTAACCCAAACACTTAAATTGTCATCCTTAACTCCTTTTCTATCCTTCCATCCATGTATCCATCCTAAACTTTGAGATTTCAGCTTTCAACAACTTAATAATGAGTTTTGGTCTTGTTTTGTCATGGTTGTGGTTTTTGTTCTGGTTTTCTTTTAATTCCTACTTACAGACTACAATACAGTCAACTCCTTACTTTGATAAAGGGAACAGACTGAACAGCTCTATTTTCTCATTACAGGGAAACTTCTAAAACCCTCTGATCACCCAGTATCCATAAGATCATACAAAAATTTGACCCCAATGGAATAATTCATTTTTCTAGTCCCATACCCTGCATAAATAATTTCCTTTTCTTTTATCTAGCTGTTCCTATATTTAGCATAGCAGCCTACAGTATGGCAAACATTGTCTAGAAAAGTCTGCAGTGCTGAATTAAACCCACCAAGTAAAAATTATCATTCCCTTTGGCAGTTTGTTCCAAAAATTTGTTTATCTAGGCTTGTTAAATATGAGGGCCTGATTTCTCCTTTGAATTCAACTCCAGTGTTCAGCGATTGACTTTGCGACTTTTCTCTGTTAAATGAAACAAATTTTCAAATTTCCAGTACATCTCCTCTTTACCTTTGATTTTTTCCATTTTAAAGCATTTCTTCAAACCATTAGGCCATTTTTTGTGAGTCTTTTCTAGACTTAAACTAAGTGGCCAACATGGACACTTAAATTCTGTGTAATATGCCACAAATGGTCTTCTCAGAGCCATGCCTTGTCTCTTTCCAGGAGCCCACTTCATGGAAGCACTGAATGGTGTCTGTTAATTTTGTGACTGAGATGATGCCACTGCCCCCCTCACATTCTGGTTTTCTCTTTCTGCACCTATGTCTTGAATGTGCATTTTTCTCTTAATTTGCTGAATTAAGATTTTTTTTATTGGCTCAGTTTATTTTGTTTTATTTGTGAACCAGTTCTCATTTTCATTTAATAAATGCTTTTTAATAAATGCTAATTTCTCACACTCATAGCTTTTTCAATGGAATCTAAGTTTCTGCCCTTTCCAGATATATTATGAAGAATGATTTAGAAAATTATTAATAATTACCACATTGGTGCACCATAGTAAAACAAGAAGGTTTTATTGGAGTTTCTTTCTGAGGCATAGAAGAGTGGGGATTGAGAAGGCAAGAATTGCTCCTGTGAATAATTTACTTCAGGATGTTGAGGAAAAGGACAAGTCTCAGGGAGAATTTAAATATCTGGTCATCTCATGGTAGTATAAACAGTCCTATAAATAAGTAGGGGGAAAAAAGAGAAGCAGTCATTAAAAGCAGAAGGTGCTGAAATAAGTAAGAATGAAATTGCCTTCAAAATCAGGATTATGGAACATAATTCAATTGTCCTGCATTAACTTTAATGTGGGTCAGGAAACTGGCTGAAGCATAGATTGCTCTCAACTCATCTGACTGTAGGAAGAGAGGGTCTGATAAATAATGCGGTTCATTCGCAACACTCTTAAATTTAGACCCTAATATCTGTAACCATCTTGGTAATAAACAGCTCTACAATGGGTCCCTTTTGTTGGAAATGCATCTCTAAGTGTGCCACAGGTAGCGTGGAGTTTCCTACCCTGACAAAAAGCCCCACTCCCCATGGCAGAGACAGCACAGGCATTTGAATCTGCTTCTACAGGAATTATTATTCTGATTCTGTTCTGTTCATAGTCACTTTTGAGCAGTGCATTTTAAAATCATAACCACGACAAGGCCCACAGACACCATTAGGTAAGAAACCTTAGAATGCTTTCCAGGGCTTTCTAATACAAAGCATGGGACGTTGCAATGAAAGGCTGAATGCCATCTCCTTTCAAGAAAGCAACAAGAGAGCTCTGAACTGGAAATATCCAACTGTTAAGACTAAATCTGAAACCCAGTGACATCAATAGAGAAACCTCATGGATTTCTTGGGGCTGTGGATTGGTCATTACGAATGCTCAGCAAAGCACTTGCACATATGCAGATGGTCCTTATTCTCCAAATCATTTAAGGACACTCTGAACTTTCAGTAAGTGCTTACAGCTCTGTTGAAGTCAATTTGAGCATGCTTTAAAGCAGTTTGTTGAGCTGGGAGGAAATGATGAATCTGGGCCTCAGTGAGTTTTATGGAAATGCATGATGTACTTAAATTTAACATATTTATGTAGTAAACTCTCAAATTTCTCCACTGAGTCCAATTGAAAAATGAATAATACATAACCTCTGGCCCTGTGCTTCCTTTGAGCTGGAGAGGCCAAGCAGCCCAGAAGCTAAATGGTTACCTATTTCTATGCCAGACTTTTCCTCAAATCCCAGCAGGAAGTTTCAACTTAATGGAGAGGCTAAACTTCTGTATTCAGCTTTCTATTCATCCCTTGCCAAGAGTATGGAAAACCGCAAGTGGATCTTCAGAGGCGGGAGAAAAATTAATAAATTTGTTAATTTTATTTGCACAATTTCTGGCTAGATCATTTCATATGCCCTCAGATTATGATTGCCTTCATATAAATTGGACTCAGAAGTTGACAAGTTTCATAAACTCTGTGTCGATGAGAAATACCAGTTATGTATAAAATTTAGTGGTTAATACAGTTTTTATTTTATTGCTAAAGGCTCCTGTGTAGCTGAGATGATTTAAGCAGTCAGTAAGTTTCAAGGGAAAGTACATAGTAAAATGAAGAACAATGTCTTGCTCTCCTCTGTAGCTCTTAACTTTGCCAAGAAATGTATTTCTTCCAACATCTGTTTTTGTAACAGGAACTCAATTCAGCAAAGAAAGAAATGAGAAAAAAAAAAAAAAAAAACCTCTAAAATCTGACAGGAGCATTTAGGAAAGACAGGTTTCTATTTTATTCAGATATGTATACAAGGAAAAAATAATCATGCAATATTTTTATTGGAACGAGATTTATGGAGCACTTCTGACAACTACCTACACATTGAAATGCACTTAATTCTGTGAGTGATCTCCAGAGCTTCAGATTTGTTTCCAACCGGTTTGTGCCTTGTGCTGCTAAATTCTATAACTTTGCTTGCCAGGCAGCATTTAGTAAAGCAAATGAGATGGATTTATCTATGCTGAAAATATCCAGGGTTTTTGTTACTGTTGTTAAAGCTTAATACTGCAAACACTGATGTGTTAGATTTACCTATGTAAGTCAAATAGGATGACTCACAAGAATGAAACAGGATAGCTAAATATCAGGTGCATAGCTGTAGGCATAGATTGCTGCCTTTCTCTATGGTTCACAATTTTACAGACTAGACAGAAAACTGCTGCTCCAAATATGCATTTGTGGGTACATTCAGTCTCACTGTTGTCAGAGGCACCAAAAATATCATGCTGAACACAGTGTAACTGATACCATAAAGTAATTGATATTATTAAAAGTGTCTTCCCATTGTGAAATTCAGTATTTCTGTAAGTTAATAACTCAATGAAGTGCATGGCTGAAATAAGTAGTGCTGAATGGAATATCTTTCTTCAGATAAGAATCTGGATGAGAAGGAAAACTTATATGAATTTACTGCAACTAAGGAATTTTTTTTTTTTTTACTACTATTAAACATTCGTTATGAAGTGAAAAAGAAAAAAAGGTAATGAAACTGTGTCATCTTGTGAATTATTTTTTGCTGCACCGTGGCAAGAAGACAGATGTAAAACCAGTTAGAAATTAAGGCAGCTTTGGCAAAAGTTTTGTGGACATGTAGCAAGAGAGAGGATGATTTCAGAGACATTATTATTTTTGTCATTTTAATAGAGTTCCTGGCCCCACATTAACAGAAAGTGACTCTGAGAGATATTTACCATAGTTACCCGTCATCTGTATGTAGTAATATCTAGACTGTGGGAGATTTTCACTAAAGGCAACTTTCAGGGCTGGCCTGAAGATATATGATGGATTTCATACGCATTTAGAAGGAGACCTTTGACCTATATAAAATCTGGAACACACACCTACTTTCAGGCTTTCTCCCACTTGGGTAGCCCATGAACTCACTAGATTTATTATGATACATGAGGGCTCACAGCTGAATTACCAGTGTTGTCCATTTAAGACTTCTTTGAGCAGTCCATAGTGTTGCAGACTGTGACACCTCTTTGGTATTATACAGAAAAAACACTTTGCAACCCCAGTTGAAAAAATCAAACTGAGTATCCTGATACCAGGAGATATTATCTCAGACAAACTAACAAGTATCAAATATTTTGTCAGTCAGAAAGTAAAAATTTTGCTGGAGGAAGATTGCATTTAACAGAAAATATGCTATTTTGAAAGAAATGGTTGAAATGTATTTCACTTCTCCACTGCTGAATAAATTAAAATAATGGTAATGCATCTCCAGGATTTTCATTTCTGTTAATGCTGGATAACAATGATACAATTTAATCTAAGCTACAAAATATTGACATTTTGCTATATGTCTTTATATATACATATATATATATATAAATGAGCCCAGGCCTATGTAGATGCAGACACATACTTGTGATATTAGTAAGTTATATTAGTTTCTATTTTTAGATTACAAAATACTAAAGAAGAAGGCAAGAGTGAGTCTACTGTTTTACCCCTGTAGAAACACAAGAAAGTGGGAAAAAAATTATATAGCCAGACACTTCTTTAACTGGGAAAAAACCTCAAAATCTTGTTTCTCAACTGCAGACTCCATCTATCCACTTGGAACCACTGCTTCTCGTAATTCAATCCTTGCTATTGAATGTAATAGAAAAGCATGATAAAACTTGTCTCAAGTGTTCACTTTATTATCCAGGTTGAAAAAAACCCCAACAAAACAATACAAAAAACAAACAAACAAAAAAAACCAACAACAACAAAACCACTTCACACTGTAAAACAAAGGCTAATATTAGCAAAAGACTAAAACACTGGTTGTAGATCTCACAGGCATTTGTACTGGGGCTGCTCTTCTCCTCTTTACTCCCTGATAATTAACCGTCATTTCTGCACTTCCTCATCTTCTTTGTATTGATCTTTCATCATATAATGGGTGCAAACAGCAAGAGGAAGGCTTAATAACAAACATTAAAATGAATAAATAATTGCAGCCACAAATCTTCCTCAACGAACTGATTATTTGTTCAGTGACAATATTACAAGAAATTGGCTTTACATAATTTAAAAGGACACTAGCAAGTAGGGATTTTTTTAATAGCATTTTTCCTCTCTACACTCTCTGAAAATGTATGTTGGGGGCTGGTGGTCCTTTCTTTAAAAGAGTACAAAAGCTTAACTTCACAACCACTTTTTCAGCATCTTCATTTTATTCAGTAAATTTCTGAGGAGGTAGGAATGGCTTACCAGTGGTCAGGAGCGAGTTACCTTTCTCAGAGATCTACAGGAGCATTGACCCAGACTGTTTGCATGCCTGATTTTCCTGTCTTGAGCTTGGGTATGTTACAGGTCTGAAGGTCAAGAGCTCTAAGTAGATCATTGAAGGTAGACAAAATGAAAAGACTGAAGGAGAGGTCAGGTGAAGAGACCTTGGGTGAGGAGAAATCTTCCCATGTGGAATGAGATGAATCCATTCATCCCTTCTCTTTGATGAGCTATGACCTCCTCACAGCCACATGACAGGCTAGAGGAGAAAGAGCAGTTTTTGTGGCCTCCTACAATGCGCAAAGTCAAGAACCCTGGCCTCCTCTTCTGCAGGACAGAGCTCCAGCCTGTGCTCTGACCTTTGCCTTAGGCACACCCCTATTAAGACAGTTGAGGCTTTTGTGTAAGTGGCCCAGTGCTACCAAGAACAGTTCAACAATCTGTAGCTGAGTTAAAATGCTGGTGAACACAGGGCATGTCTGCCCTCAGTGAGGGAATTCTGTGCCATGGTGTTATGACAGGTCTCTAGTACAAGCTTGATACATTATGCTTAATTTAGAAATTCACCTTTATCACAGAGACGACAACTATCAGCATCATCAGGGTATCAAAGTTTGCTGCTGCACACTGTCTCTGACCTGAGTGCACAAAACTGGCCATTTCAGAGCTGTCAAGGGTCTGCCTGATAAAAACACCTATCTGTGACATGTCCCAGATGCTTGAAATGAAAGGACTTTGAAGGTGAGAGGTCAAGTGTACTTTATTCACTAACGTACTTCTCATTCAAAAAGCTCCATAACAAGGTGTCCACAGGTTGAACAAGTAATGACCTGAAAACAGCACGATTTACAGGATGATATGCTGGCAGAAAGTTTTCTAACACCTCCCAGAAGTGCACTTTCCAGAAACCTACTGCACATAAACATAAAGGTCTGCAATCTGTCAGTTAATATTAATGTGGTCATTTACTGGTAAGTTGTAATAACATGATGCACATGGGACTTGCTACACTGACCTTTTTGGTGGAAGTGATTCATTAAATGGTCACTCATTTAGACAGCAGTAACTATTTGCACAGCTATTAACATTTTAGAACTTAACTAGGTATTTATTGCTTTCAAAAAGAAATTTTTTTACCAAGGTTAGCTGAAGACTAAGATCTGTCTGAGGACAGATTTTTCATTATTTAATAAAGAAAAGAATTTGAAATACAGAAGCATTATAAAGGGGTGGGACATTTATATGAAATATCTAACTTCAGATTAGTCCAAATGTCTGAGCTATTATCTGTGTGCTTTTGAGCCCATAACTACAAATCATTGCTTTCACTGTCAAAGGCTAAACCAAAATCTTACTTTCTTTCTTTCCTGAGCTGTTTTTACTTCCTTTATTCCAACACTATTTAAAGAGAACAGAGAAAACACAGAAAGTGATGAGAGCTATTAATTCACTAACAACATACACCCTGAAACCAAGATCCATCAACGTGAACAGATACTTTCCTCTGTCACCAGGTTTACCTGACTTCTGCCAATCTGGGTTTAAAATTTGCAAAAACCTAAAATAAAATATAGATACAGAGATTTCTATACAAACTTGTTTTAGCAAATTTCTAAGACAAGCAAAATAATTTTTTCTTGATGTCCTTAGAGCTGCCAGCTGTCCTTTCTTTCATTTTACCTTTTAAAGTTCTCAAAATTATTAAAAAAAAAAGTCTCAGAACTTTTACTAGCCCTCTGGGACACTTTTGAGACTGAAATATCTTTTCCACACTCAGGTGTTTTTGTTTTGGTTTGGTTTTTTTTTCCCCATTTCTCTACTCCCTCATCCTTCTGGCCACAAGTCTGTGCAAATGGATTTTTATTCCCACCTACACTTATTTTAAGTCCCTCAACCCCAAGCTTGTGGGATGGTCTTAATATTTTGTGAAATATTTAGAAATTTGAGTCAAATATAGAAAATGTTTTGCTCTTAGGGTGTGTGGGAGAGCCACTGGTGACTGCAGCAAGATTTCAGACTGGGCAGTAGTCAAGTGGCATTCTGTACATGGATGTGGAGAAATAACATCTTCTTTCATTTTTTTATTTTTTTGTTCCACATTTGTAGATATTTGACCACAGGTCAGTCACAAAACCCAGCGTCCCTTTGAATCCTGCATGAAACAAACTTCTACATTCTTTTGTTTTCTTTTAAATTTTGGTATAGACAGGAATTGAATAAGCCTGAGATGTGAAACAGGAACCTAGAGTCATAGCCTCACCGTTCAATCAGCAGCAGTATCCTTCCAGAAGAGTGGCATCTTTTCAAATCTCCAATGCAGTGCCTCCAGAGATGGTGTGATGAGGCATGCTATACATGACCAGCCATCAAATATTAGGAGCGACCATAAGAGTGACAGGATTGCTCAGCTGAACAGCTACAGTCAGTCTGGTTAGCAAGGGATCCTTCTTTGCTTCCCAATGAACTGTTAAAGGGTTTGTGTTTTTGCAAGCCTCTCCAGTGTCTCCTCTATTTGCAAAAAGCACTTGCATTAAAGCAAATCTAGGAAAACACAACTCCACTGGGAAGTGGAGCAGCCATACAAAATCATTATGCCAGCAGCCCTAAACAATCCAAACTAGACTGTTGTTTCACAACATGTTGATCACAGCAAGTCTGAGTGGCATGTGCGTGTGCGGGCAATAGATGGTACATTTGCTTATAAATGAAGTGGGGAAAACAGTAGGGAAAATAAACTGTTAGCCTGGCCTGTGGGAGAGCAGAGTTCAAGTTCTGATTTAACCACAGAAACATCCACAGGCTAATGTGACACTTTACTCACTCATGCCTCACTTTGCTTTTGCAAAACGACTGTGATAGTTGCCTTTCCATATCATTCTTAAAAGAAAAAAAAGCCCTTTCTTTAGCTTTCACTCGCTGTAAGACACTTAGTGATGCACAAAAATATAGATTGACACATCCATGTGAAAACAGCTTAAAGTGACTAAGACCCAGTTGTAAAATACATATACGAAGACTCAAAACTGTGGTATCGACAGCCCAAATGTTAGTCATGTGCCAGCATAAAACAAAATAATAATTAGGAATGAAAAAAATAAGATGCAATTCTTGCATAAGACAAACTTTACTACATGAATTCTTCAGTGTTTTCACAACTCTTCCTTTGGCTTCCTTTTTTTTTTTTTTTTTTTTTTTTTTTTTTTTTTTTTTTTTTTAAAAATTTTTTTTTTTTTTTTAGCATTTAGCAATATTATTTTATGAGAACTTTACACAACGTTCAATACTAATAGCATAATTAGCGGTGGAAAATACTTAGTTGTCACCTTGTATTTATTTATGTTTCTGGGATCATGTAAAGTTCTGCTACATTAAAATTTAATTTGAAAGAAAAAGAATTTTATTCATTTTTCAGTGTAATGACCATTTCTGCTGGCTTATATGAATGCTAAAATATTGTTTGAACACATTTTTCCATTTGTTTTCCAAGCATTTATGTAAACTCCTAAAGAAAACAGTGCAATGCTTTGTTGGCTGACTATTAGACAAAAGAATTGTAGACACATATTTTATTCTCAGCATCTTGTCAGGAAATGTTCACAGTCCCATCCATTATTTAGCACTTAATTTGTTAATCAATTGATTGATTGATTTGGGGATATTTTACACTGGGATTAACATGCACACACACAAAAATCTTGTCTCTATGGTAAATTCAGGAAAATTGTATCAGAATATAAAATGTTCTGATGTTTACAGATGTAGATTGAATCTGTCATGGGTTGGCAACTACTGAAAATAATTCATTGCTTTGAACATAAATATTTTGGATCAAACCTCAAAGCTTATTTGATTTGGTGTGATTATTCCTTCCATGTTCAAAAGAACGTGAAGCCATTCTATGGGTAGGAAAACCGTGTTTAATGCATCATTTCTTCTGAAGAAATTATTTTCCAGTCTAGAAACAAAAGAAAGCTACAGTCAATCTCAGAAGCCTAACGTTCTTCAATGCCATGGTGTATTAGGACTTCAGATTTTTTCACCATCTTTTCCCTCACAACTCTGGGATAATGCTCTAGGAAGTCCTTTAATCTATAATTATCAGAATCCGTAAATATATTTTCCTTTTATGGTGGTCATTGCAGACAGGACTGTAGTCTGAGGTTTACATTTCTTGATAACAGCATGGCTTTAAGTACTCCCCATTTCCCTCCCTTTCCTGAGTTGTACATGACCATTTGTGACACTGTAGAGGTGCTCATGGTAATGGGGCAGGCTAATCTTTGTTCAGATAGAATATGAGTGCTTTTTATCTTTAAATGGTGGATACCATATATTCTCTGCAAACCAGAATTTAGAGACCCACAAGTTCCCAGTCCTGTCTATTAATGATTTAGACTCCCTATACTTTCTCCAGTACTGTTGAGCCTCCTTCAAAAGTTAGCTTGGGTAATCTGTGAAAATTCAGTGGAGCTCCTCTGGTTCCTCTTCAGTCTCAGTCTAGATATATTCCAACAGTGCACTTCCAAGTCTGCAATTCCTGAGATGGGGGGCCGTGCTATTTGTTCAATGCTTTACTCTGATACTAATTCTTTAAACTTCTAGCATTTTGACAATTATGCCACCAGGGTTCCTGGGGCTTACTCAAAATAAAATTACTTTTAACTTAGATTTGTTCAACTTGGATTGAAGAAACTGCTTTAATACAAAGCAAAATAACTATGTTTATCTGACCAAAAAGCCTTTGTGCAGCTTTTGAACTTCCACAACAACAAATAAGAAGAAGGATGTTAAATGGGACAATTGCATACTTCCGTATCTTACCCATATGTGTTCTTCATTTATTGAAGATAATAGATTTGATAATATTGCAGTTTTGTGTTCCATGTTCTCCTTTGTGTTTAGCATGTGATCATGCACATAGGCAAGGACTCTCTTTTTGGTGAATAAAGAAAGAGAAAGAAGGACCTATTGTAAAACTGGGATGAAATCCAGCCATGATAGACAAAATGTAATTGTAGGTTTCCAACTGCCTTTCACTGTGTTCTGCACATGAGCATCCAAGGGGCAAGCTGAGTCTCTCATATTTGGATTCTTTAGTGTAGCAGGTTGTGCATTGAGAATACTGGGACATGGACCAATGTGGGAGACAATCCAGAGTCTAAGAAAACTGCCACTGTGCTAACTGAACTGTCTGAATTAAATCTCAGACACCTCAGCACTAGATGCTCAAGTGATTTCCACTTCCACCTGAATGTATTCCAGATTTATCATGAGGTTTACCTTTTGGTTTTGGAATGCCTTTTTCCCCTGTTGATTTGACTGTGGTAAAACAACTCGCATACTCAAAAACATATACAAGGGAAAAGAAAAGAAACTGGCAGGAGAAGGGGAGGGGGTGGTGATGGGGACCAACAACTTGTTTATCAGATTCACATTGAACCATCTGTTGTTAATGATTAGATCTTCAGCTTCCAATTTTCATTTGAATGTTATTGCTCATTTCTAGCTGGGTACCAAAACGTCACTTACCAGTGCATGCAGGATTCTAAATAAGAGGCTATTTAGATTGGAAATCTGTTGGAGGAGGAAATTATGTTCCCTATTATACAGCAAAATACGTTTTCTAACACTGACACTTTCTGATACTGTTTTGTTGACTTTTTAGGGAAGGAGACTCGAGGTCTGAGGCTGAAAAATGAATTCACTGGTGGTGCAAATTACATTTGGACTAGAGGGGGTTTGGTGAATGTCAAGGGTCCAGGTTGTGACCTCAGGCAAAATGGTGTGAAACAAGAAAAAAAAAGCCTGAAGTCATCAAGTATTTATTCCAGATCTACAGCAAAGGGAAGGGCCTCAGTATCTACCAGTTGAAAATTAAGATGGTGCTTTCTGTACCACACTGCTAGAAAATATATTTTAAAATAGAAATAACACAGCTTGCCCTTTTTCTGCTTGTTTTCACTATTTTCACCACTTCTACTTCCTCATGTACATACAGTAACACGATAGTAACTTTCAGGCTAGAACCTGGCTGGATTCCTGTTCTTTTTTTCTAGCAGAGCACAGGAACAGCTGAACTCTGATGTACCTAAATGTCCATTAATAAACGTGTGAATAGCTATCTACAAATACTTCACAGATAGTAAAACTAATAATTATCTCCTTTTTATATTTAAAAAAGTCAAATGTCACTGTACTTATATCATCTGTTCCTAGATTATTTTTCTCATGTCATAGTCTTTCTATTACTAACATTTCTGAAAAGAAAAAGATATGCTATTACTTCTATTTAAAGAAGAAAAAAACAAAACACATGACAGTGTTTCTTGACATGATTTCTATTTGTAGCCCTTCTTTATTTGATTGCCTATGAGCAATTAAAAGACGGCCTATGACATTGCTTCAGAGATTTAAAATGAAAATATAAAACAGAATACATATATACAGAAAGGCAGGCAAACAACAAAAGGAAAAACAACGCCAAATCAATGAAACAAAGAACAGTACAGAGTCTAGCCTCATTGTGAATCGATTGTATATAAAAATCATTGTGACAGCCTAGCACAAGATGATCCATGTTTTTTGGCTTAGTTTCTTTCATTTTTTCTTTTTCTTTTTTCCCCAAAAAAGAGGTTAGGTGGTCCTTTTCACTTAAATTTTTTCTTTACCAAGTGACAAAATGACTTATCAAATGACACCTATAGCAGAAAATCCAAAAGTATTATTTGGGCATTGAAAAAATCCTGCAACAATATGAGGCACTTCCTCATCTTTTTAAGTTAAAACCAAGAAAATCCAGAAGTAGCCTTCCTCAAAGCACCTAAGTGACTTGTGTATACACATATAAATCACAGGGGTGCTTTGGAGTCTAGATCCCACTGGGATCCTAAATGCTTATATGATTTATGAAAATAGGACGCATATGGCTGTGTTACTTAGGTAATTCAGAAAAAAATTGCTCCTAAAGGGAGAGCTGATCTAGCTGGTTTTTGCAGTTACTTTGTTTGTCTTGCAATCATATTTTACTTATGGAATCTTTGTGTTCTTATGCTTGTGGGCTGTGACAGAACATTAATTTGCTATTTTTCACAGCTTGCATGCAGCCTAGAGAATTTTTTTGTATTGATTGCAGGTAATTAAATTGTATTTGTTTGTTTTCATCACTAATGTGGTTTCTATGGGAGTTTGACCTGCCATCTCTATGGCAAATGTAATAGTTTTTTTTACCTTTGTTGGACTCCAGTTTAGCATCAAACAAACAGGGCAGATATCACTTAGACAAGTTAGTGGTTTGCACTAAAAAAGGTGAAATACTTGCACTACCACATTGGAAAGCATTTTATTTTTACATCCTATTTCTTTTATCGTGCCCTGAAAAAAGAAATAGATGCTCTAATTTATTGTAGACTCAAATGTGCTTCCTGTATCTTGTATGTGACAAGGACGCATCACTGCAAACTGAATTCAGTGCTGGGTGTAAGATGAAAACCTGAGAAGTGCAAATCCCTTCTGTTTCTGTGCAACAGAAGTAACACAAATATTAGAAGTATTACTGATATCCAGTTACACGGTAAACCAACAAACATGATGTTTGCAGTCCTTCAAAACAAAAACAGGCCTACAAATGTCACCTATGATATTGTATGTCAAACATTTTGTAGTCACAAGTAATGTATAAATACATTATTTAAAAATATACATCTTGGACAAAAATGTTATTTATATTGGTCCTCTTTAGTGCATGGACAGGGTAATTAACCCATTGAAAAGCAAACAATGGGTAGGTGTAAAGTATAATAATGATATTTTACAAGAGGATCCATTATGTGATGTATTCAGAATGGACTAAATGAACAGGAAGGCAGTCATATCGTGGTCTTCAGAGTCGGGCACTTGGAAAGTGCTGCTTAACTGTGGCTTTACAAGAATTCTTGGGGGTATTCTGCCCTTGTCTTATGCTGGATGAGACTGTACTGCACTTATGCAAGAGTAAATCTGAAAACAGAACTGTAACTATCACTGGGATGCGTCAGTAACATGTGAAGCTCCCTGGATAACTTGAAGATGCGGGTATCTTGGGAATGGGTGATATGCAGAAAACACAGCTTGTGGGGGAAAAAAGCTACATAGCACAAACTTCTGGATTCCCTTTTCTCTCCTAAGTGTAAAAATATCAGCCAAAAATCCATCTATCTGTTGCAATACTTTAAAAAGGTCATGACATGACCACTGACCTTCATCTGCTGACAGTGACATTTTAGCTGAAACAATAGAAACACATGTTTTTAATTTTCAAGGTCCTGAGCTCAATTTTAATAGATGGTGAGCACTGCTAGTAGCCCAACACTGCAAGGATTGCAAACCAGTGAGCAGAGTGGTGTTATCTCCTTGTCCTTTATCTAAAGGATAATTTTAAAGAAGTGTTCAATAGGCTGTACCTGTCTTTGATTAAAAGACACTTTAACAGAGAAACATTCAGTTTCTACAGAAGACCTTATTTGTGGTTTGGCTAAAACTTTCAGCCCTCAGTGCATGATGTCTGAAAGCAAGCGTAATTGTTGCCATCACAGCCAGCACACTGCTGCTTCGGCTGAGATGGTCTCCAGAATTAAATGCATGAACAATTCTGAGCTTTGGAGCCAGTGCTGAATAGCTGGGGGCTAAAATGTGCCTGTGCTCTCTGCAAACTGGGAAGAACTGTCTTGTACAATTGCACTGCATCCCACACATATCTCATCTCTGAGGTACACTTCTTGGCATCATAAGAAGAAAGTTGGTTTTGTGTAAATATCAGGAGACATATGACCTTGGACTTTGGTATATTTGGGACCTAAATAGTACTTTTCCCCCACTGTTTCCTTCAGAACAAATGAAAAATAAAGATGTTTAGAGAACTTCAACCGATTTTCAAAATCCTTACAGCTTCGATGAAGAAAATGCAAACAGCAAAAGCAAAAGTCATCCCCCCAATTCCAATTTGAGATGTTTTGCTTGAGCATTTTTAAAATGCCTTAAATTTTGGAGCAACTTTTATTTAGAAGGACATGCAGATCTAGTGAAATTTTCCTTAAGTAAACAAAAACAAAAAAAGGGAATAAATGTTTCAATTAAGACACTATAAAATTAAATCTTTGCTAAATATTTAGTTATGATTGTGATGAACTGCAGCTGAACAAGACAAAATGGATGAGGTCTGTAGTACTACCCACATTCAACATTTATATTGGTCCTGCACACCTTCATGAGTCTCTCTAACCTCTACCCTGCAAAGGCTGTAGCTGAACAAGGGGTTGGGAGGGGTCAAAGCTGGTACAGCTGACCCAGGCTGACCAAAGGCATATTCCCCACTCTGCAGCGTTGCATTCATCATTCAACACAAGCTGAGAAAAAGGAGGAGGATGGGGCATGGGTGAGTGAGAGAAACACTCATTATTAGTGTGTTTGTATTCCAAAGTAAACACTGCACATCCTGAGGCCCAACTTCCCAAAAAGTGGATGGACATCCTCTTTTGTTGAGAAGCAGAGAATAAATATTCTTGGTTTTTTGTTTGTTTCCACATGTGGCCTTTTATTCCTTTAATCAAAATGCTTTTGTCTCAACCTATGCGTTTTTAGTTTTGCTTTCTCCCCTGTTCTACTGAGGAGCAGGAGAATGTGCTTTGGTCAGCATCCAGCAACCAGACAAAGTTGACCCTCATGATACCATTTCAATTTTTGAACATTTTAAATTCTTTTTGCGTTCAATTTGCTCTATTATGAGAAACACTCAATGACTGTTCTTCTTTTACCTGTTCCTCATCACTAACCCCTTATCATCCCAGATCCTAGGTCTCCATGGGCAGTTCTTTCTAGCCTCCCTAAAGCTTCATCCTTTCTCTTGTTGAAAAATTCATTGCCTCATGTCAGCTAATGCTAAACCAGCAAAGCAAGTTCTCCAAAGCAAGTTCTGTGATGTGAAGGCCTCTGGATTCTAGATGGTTTAATTACCTGCTTATCTAAATGTTATTGCACCTATGGACAACAGATGTATTTTGACTGCATTATATCACTACCATCAAATTAACTTTGGAAAGAGCCAATTAGCTGCTGTAAATTATTCTACTTCAATTAAAAGAAACAGAAATTGCTAATGACTTTAATATACAAGTTTGAATCCATAGATTTATGAGACACCAAAAAGAAAAGTTGAATTCCTTTTTTGTAAGAAATGAGAAATTATCTGGAAGGAATGCAATAAAAAATAAGGATTAAGCTAAGTGTCATTATCATTTTAACTTAATTTGTCAACAGAGTAATATATCTAGCTATATTATTCAGTTGACAAATCAATTACAGATATAATGAAATTTTATACGATTTTACTTTTATTTAATTAGTTGCATCAATGTTTTTTTTTATTTGAGTTGCACATGAATGCATCAAAATACAAATGATTGAAGTAGGTTAATTATAAGCTTTCAAAGCATACATATCTTAGAAACAAAAAGAAATTTACAGTGCAAAATGCTATAAGTAATGCAATTTGCAAGATGTTTTGTTAAGCCGGCTAAAGGCCATTTTCTTAAATAATACTACTAATAGCAACAATAATCCATGTTTTTGTCACAAATTATTTGGATTTTACTGAACTGTGATGGGTTGGTTGCCTCCAGCTGGATGCCAGGTGCCCACTAAAGCCATTTTGTCACTCTCCTCCTCAGCTGGGCAGGGTAGAGAAAATATAACAAAAGACTCATGGGTTAAGATAAAGAGAGGGTGAGATCACTCACCAGTCACTGTCATGAGAAAAACAGACTCAATTTGAGGAAATTATTTTATTGCCCGTAATATCAGAGTAAAGTAATGAGTAATAAAACAAATTCAATAAACACCTTTCCCCTACCCCTTTGCTCTCCCTGTGCTGTTTTACTCCTGAATTCCCCTCATCCTCTCCCACTCCAAAACAGGGGAACAGGGAAAGAAATGCAGTTGAAGTCACCATAGGTCATCTCTGCTGCTCCTCCCGCCATGTGGGCTGGACACTCCTCGCACTCTTACCTTTCTCCGGTGTGGAGTCCTCTCTGTGGGACAGTGTCCTTCAGAAGCTGCTCCAGAGTCCTTCCCACCGGTTGTAGTTGCTGACAAAGTGCTCCAGTATGGATCCTCCATGGGGTCAGTCCTTCAGGAGCAGGCTGCTCCAGTGTGGGTCCCCCACAGGGCCACAAATTCTGCCAACAAAACCTGCTCCAGCCTGAGCTCCTCTCTCTACAGGCCCTGCCAGGATCCTGCTCCAGCACGGGCTTCCCATGGGGTCACAGCCTCCTCTGGGCATCCCCTGCTCCAGCCTGGGCTCCTCTCTCCATGGAGTCACAGGCCCTGCCGGGATCCTGCTCCAGCTCAGGCTTCCCATGGGGCCACAGCCTCCTCTGGGCATCCCCTGCTCCAGCCTGGGCTCCCCCAGGGGCTGCAGGTGGATCTCTGCTCCCCTGCCCTCCCTGGGCTGCAGGGGCACAGCTGCCTCACCCTGGGCTGCTCCAGGGGCTGCAGGGGAATCTGAGCTCCAGAGCCTGGAGCAGCTCCTGCCCCTCCTGCCCTGCCCTGCCTGTCTGCAGGACTCTCCAGAGGCATTGGTTTCTGGATAGTAATTTTTCCTTGTTAAACACAATATCCCACAGGCTACCACACAGACTAGCACCTTGCTCATCTTGGATCCAGCTGGCACTGGATCCACTGGGCAGGGGAAATCTTCTGGCAGTTCCTCACAGAAACCACTCCGCAGCCCCCCACCCTCCCCTGCCAAACCCTGGCCATGCAAACCCAATACAAGAACCATCTCAAGTAATGGATGTGAAGTTATTCCCTCAATTTTTTTTTTTCTTCCTTCAAATCTCTGCTCCCAAGGGTAACACATTTTATTCTCTGCAATGGAATGTGACTCCGACATGAAGATAGTGAGTCATCTAAAAAAGTGTTATCCGGTTCACTGGTGCTAAGTACATTTGATGCATTATGCATAGAGAGGGGGAGTGGTAATTTAGGAGAAATTTACACTATGCTATTTTATGTATTTATTTATCTTTTTTTTTTAACACTGTTACAGTGTTACAATCTAAGCAACTGCTGCATCAAATGACGATTATACTAACATTAAGCTATAGATCACCCCCTTAAACAGACACTGGGAATTACATTTCTGTGGTGCTACACAGCGCTTTTAAAGTAGGCTGTTGCAATTATGCCACACAATTACCTAAGTGGCCCTGATTCAGGAATGTATTAAACATGCTTAAAATTAAATTAAAATGAAGCTTGTGTTTAAATACTTTCCTATATAAGAAGGTGTCCTAATTTTTTTTCTGTTAGGTAGGAAATTGCCGTGTTAAATCAATAGGTACTTTAGTCAGTTATTCACTGTCATCCCCAGGAACACTTGCACTGAAGCCACAGACAGATGGCATGCCGAAGATGTTAAAAGCCAAGCAGGCATCACTGTTGTCCCATCATTACAGCTTTTCCTCTCCCAATCTATGGCGCATCACAAGGTAGTAGTGACAGTGGGTGCTTGGCTGTGGGGGGTGGGGACCTCATCCAGTAGTATGATTTTCACAGTAAAACTCAAAATGTCTCCTCTCAAAGTTAGACTGGGCCGATCCTGGACAGAGAAGGTGAAAATTTATTTTTTCATTCATAGAATGCGTGCAGTTTCTTTGTCTTTTGGAGTGGATTCAGACCTTTTTCACCCCTAGTACACCACTTCAATCACTATGGTGATGGCCATTTAGTAAGGGGAGAGTGTGATTCTTATTCTTCTGAAAATAATAGAATTAAATGTTGTTGGACTGACAAAAGAGAAAGAATTACAAAAGCTCCAGAACATCAAGCTGCAATTCCTTGCTCATCTCCTGGCAGTTTCTTGGCTTCTTTTCCCTCTTGTAAAGATTATTTCATGTAGAAGTCATACATTTTTGTAGAGCTTTAGTTTACCCTTCTTCAAACTACGTGTCCTAAAACTGAGAGCAGAAATTCCTCTGGAGTTTTACTCTCTGACATTTTATTTTCAGATGCTTAACTCAACCTCTCTGTCCTGTGGAAGCCCCATCTAAAGAAGGACTGGGGAATAGAAAACTAGATTTACAAAATGTAAATATGCTTTGCTCTCTGGTCTGCTAGAACCTCCTGTACAAAGTGCTTCTACCGGAAATAAAAAAAACAGAAAAAAAACCCCAAACCAACAACAACAACAACAAAAATCCTGCTTGGGATAAAAATGGGGTGGCATTGGACAGTGCTGTGTTCCCCAGCAGAGAAAGAAGTGAGCAGGTAGGTCCACAAGGCATTGCAAAGAAGAGCAGAGACAGAATTTCAGACCATCAAAGGTGTAGTGCCTGCACAGCTCAGCACTTGGTGCTTAAGTGGTCGTGCTACCATGCTGGTGCACCTTGACAAAGTGGGTGTAGTGATTTCAACTCCAGAAGTAACTCCTGGGAATCATTGTGCCTCCACTTGTGAATCCCACCTTCTTCTTCGTGAAAGCACGAGCATGTCTCGTGCTTTCAGTTTTCCATGTGGTGAATCAATAATTCATTAGAGTAATGACAATATTCCCCTTGTGTCAGTCATTAGGCTGTAAACATGACTTCTAATTTCAGCCTTTTCTTGTCAAGGAGGATTTTTTTTCCCCTTACAACTCAGTGGCTATTTATACAATTTTACTCCCAAATGTTTTTAAAAGGCTGGACTTCTCTTCCTCCCCTGCAGAGAGGAGAGTTCTTAAGCTTTGCTTCTGTACTCACAAAAGGATTTAAAGAAGAGAAGAAACCAGTCCATACCACAGTAGTCAGTCTAAAGGACTGGACCATCAAAGAAAACAATGAGTCTGAGCAATGTGAATATTCAGGTGAAAATTTGCTGGTTTAAGAGTCAATCCTTCGCTAAATCTGCAATTCAGAGGTGCATTCTTGTTGCTTTTGCTGGCTGTCTTTTGGAGTGTTTCCTTTTGCCACTTTCTCTGAGATTGTGGTCTGCTCACAATGGAGCAATGGAGCAATCAAGAAGAGATGTAAGGGGTCAAATATCTGATATATTGGAGGTAAAAGGAAACAAACAACAGCAAATAAAACTCCATACTTTTCTCTTGTGCATTTTATTTCTCTGACACAATTTTTGAAAATAATAAAACCAAGAATCCTGTGAAATTTCAAATATGCAGATTTCAAACTGAAGACTTGTGAGAAAAAAGAGAGAGCAATGCACCAAAAGCGTACCAATACGATTAGCAACAAAGATTCTCCCAACAGACACAACAGCAGGTAGTTTTCTTCTTATAGTGGTTTTGAGGAATACTGTCTGGAAGTGGAACATGGGGATTGTTTCAGTCCTTAAGTATGGATTTGTACAAATGCTTGCATAATCCTAGAGCACAGTAGTCAGAAGTCTGCGTATTTTCTGTAATAATACGTAAGTTTCCATTTCTAAAATTTCATAATATTTAAAATTTTCATTGAGTGTAAATGAGCATATTTTTTCCTTTCTTTTCTATTCTCTTTCTTTCTTCTCCTACTGCTTTTCCCTTTGTCACTCAGAAGGAAAGGAAATGTTTTTTTCTAGAAAAGTACTTGGTACATATATAATAAAAAGTCAAGAAATGAATGCATTACAAAAATGTTTTCAGTATTTTTTAAATTTGTTTCTCCAAATCATTTGTGCGAGAACCTTACAAGCTATATAATGAAAATATTTTAAAAGAAAATGTCAACATTTTCTTATTTGCAACAAACTTGGAGGTATATTAAAAAGTAAACTATATTTTAGTAAGTATACTGAACAGTTAGATATATTTTTATTTGCTCACATTTAAAGTCAAAGGATAAGGAGAGGATA
The DNA here is from genome assembly GCF_017590135.1 of Pyrgilauda ruficollis. Classification (NCBI taxonomy): domain Eukaryota; kingdom Metazoa; phylum Chordata; class Aves; order Passeriformes; family Passeridae; genus Pyrgilauda; species Pyrgilauda ruficollis. The sequence continues at coordinate 1,686,223 of NW_024510433.1, read as the reverse complement.
TTCTGATGCTATTATTTTTCTCATCTCTCAATTGCAATAACTGCTTTAAGCCAAAGGTTTTCCTCTGCAATCAAATGGCCATGAGTTAATAGAACTCAGGCAGTGAAATGATTTTTTGGCAAAGGTGAGACTGTGTATATACATAGGTCTTCTCCTCAAAATACTTTTAGGTCCTGTAATTTCTTATTCATGTTTATCTTTATCAGTTCCAAATGAGCTGACCTCACATGCCCAAAACTAGACAAAGCAAATTCAAGTTTAAACTCAGGGGAATGGGAGAGTGGTGGGATATAGGAGCAGAACTAATATGTGCAGATGACTTTTTAACATACATTTTGAAAGTGTGTTTTGATAGTTAGAGAAGGGACTATATTTAAAAGTGGATTTATAATCACCAATGTATCTCTTCTCTGCAAGAGAAAAACACAATGGGTCAAAAACTACTTGATGATAATCATAAATTTTTTTCTCTAAATTTTGTTGTGATTTAAAAAACTTTGTAGAGCAATTCTTTATCAATGAACCCACAGTATAAACTCTGACATCTTTGTGTAAAATTAGTATGTCTTTATTCCCACTTTTGTTGGAAAACCTTGGGGATAGATGAAGCTGGGAGGGTGAACACAGTGACAATGAAAGACCTTCAGGACCTTGCTCTGCTCCTCTGCTCATTCTTTCTCCTCTCAAGCACTAATGAGAAAGTTACATTCTTCTGGTATGATTACTTAACTTCCTGTAGAGGTCCTCAAAAAGTGGAAGATAAGTAGATCCCTATATTATATTTACCTCTGTGGGTTTTAGTATCTCCTCCCATAACTGACCCAGACACTGAGATATTGTGCATTGCCGCAGCACCCAGGGGGCAGATCCTTCTAACCTCAGCCTTTTCTGCAACCCACATTTTCCTAGCAATTTTGTTGCAGGCAAGCTCTTGATTTGACCCAGGATCTTAGAAAAAGAAAGGTTTTAAAAAATTACACATCACCTTCAACTTTTTTCCCCTCTTTATTTTAGGCTTCTCCCCCCTGTCCCATCATATCTCAAAATGCCTCTTCACCTCAGTAAGATTTTGACATTTGGGAAAAACTTGCTTTAAAAAAAAAGGATAAAACAGCTTGGCACAAGGGAGCTGCAGCTCTTCAGTTCCCATTAGAATTTCTGAAACGACAATAGCTGAAAGGTTAGGGCAAAACCTATTAGAAAAGAAAAGTTGAGGTAAATCAGGTGAGCTCATCGAAGAAAATAGGGAAAGATTGGTTCCCTTTTGGGATTAGGTCTAATTAAGGTGAGCAAGCAGCTGTGCCTGTTTGGAATAACAATTGTGCTAGCATGTCACTTTTTTTCTGCTTAGTTTAAATTTATATAGTTTGGGAATGGTGGATGTAAGAAAATTAGAGCTCATTTAGAATCTGTTGAAAGGACACTGCGCCTTCATTATTAGTTTTGCATCTGAATTTTCCTGGGGCTGTCCTCTCACTGTTATAGGTAATGGATTTTTCCCCAGATGTAATTGGATGAGTTTAATTTTTTCTTTCATTACCTGTCTAGAAGCCCTCTGCCCCTATTTCCCTTTGTGTTTTATTAGGACTGTAACCCCTATTTAAATAAAGGCTTTGATTGTGATTATATATGTTCAATCAGCACTTTCTGATTGAATAGTTCTGGTCACACAACGCTCTTGCCTAGCATTTTTACTAATTACATTTTTGCCATGGTTGTGTACTGTAGAACTTAAAACAGTGTTTGCTTTATACCTTTAAACTCTGGCTAAAAGTTTGTATCTCCCATGGGCCAAAATACTTGCAAAAAATTTAGGTATTTTCTTGTTGTAAGGTATATGAGCTGAACTCATGTACTATGAGGTATATGAGGTCAGAGCAGCTGCCCACTAAAAAGATATAGCACTGATTACATCCTCTCCAGAGTATCTGGATATATAAAAAGTTGGCTCCATTTTAAAAATCTTCTGTTGTTTTGATTTTCATGGTTTTCCTGTGGGTTTTGATTTCTTTTTAGTTTTGTGGGGATATTTTTTTTTTCCCATGGTTAGTTTGTTTGGCTTGATTTTTTTTTTTTTTTTGGTTTGGTTTTTTTGTTTGTTTGTTTTTTTTGTTTGTTTTGTTTTTTCTTTCGCATTCAAGATGTATTTTCTTCCGTTCATAAGTTTTAAAATTACTTTTACTGTGTAAGGCCATGTTGAGTTTTCTTCTGTCAGAAATGACCACACATGAAATTATCTGTTTCTTACAAGCATCTGATTATACTGATCCAATTCTGGTGTTCTCACACTATCTCACTGATGTAACCAGGAGTTACATCAGGGTAAGGAAGGAATTCCATTTTAGGCTTCTAGGTTTTACAAAGCTCATGAGGAAGAGAGTATCTTCCTCTAAATTCCACTCAGTACATTTAGATCTTTTAATTATTATAAGAGACCTAGTGAAAATTCTTGATTAGAGTTGCAGCAACCCAATTCTGAATCTTAACTTTGGGAATCTAAAGACGTGCCTCATTCTATCCTGAACTATTAATACATTAATTATATTTCTTTCCATGGTGCTTGAAATACCACATCAGGTTAACCTCCATGAGTTAACAACACTAACCTGGAGATATTTGGAGCCACTCTTCAAAGTGAAAGCAAGGTGGGTTGAACACATGACCAAATCAAAATGGTAGTTTTTGATATGATTTCCTTTTTGATCTCTCAGGAAAAGTGATTACACAAAGCTGATGAAAATACATAACTGAGCTGACACAACTCACAGGTGATCCATACTCCACATCTCAGATCAGAGGGAGAAGATAATGAGGGGAGGACCTTTCCTATGAAGAAGGACTGAGGGAACTGGGAATCCCTGGAGAAGAGAAGATTCTGGGACCTTCCATGACCAAAAGGAGGTTTATTAAAAGGAGGGAGAGGGATTTTTTATACAGGCAGACAGTGACAGAACAATGGTGGGCGGCTTTAAACCAAAAGAAGTTAGGTTTAGCTGAGGTATTGGCAGGAAATTCTTTTTGTGAGAGTGGTGAGACCCTGGCACAGGTTACCCAGCAAAAATGTGGATCCATCCCTGGAGGTGTTCAAATCCAGGTTGGACAGGATTTTGAGCAACTTGGTCTGATGGAAGGTGTCCCTTTCCAGCTGGATAAAAACCAGATGATCTTTAAGGTTCTTTCCAAATTGAGCCATTCATTGATTCATTCTGTGATCTCCTTAGCTAAGACTGAAGAATTTGTCTCGAGATTGAGCAGGGAAGGAAGTGCCATTAAGTCACAGTTTTTCTTGTAACTTGTACAGGAACCACTTAGGTCTAAATCTTTAGTCTGGACTGAACAAAACTCCCCGATCTGGGCAGTTCATCAGCACATCATGTGATAGGATCTTGATGACATCATACTTACAGGATCCACTTCTTCAGAGTATCAGTGGTGAGAGATATGGAATGGGCACTTAATTATCCAAGTATTTCCACTTTTACTTTTTTCATGCAGATTCAATTCGAGCAGATCTCTTTGGTATTTCAGCTTTGAAATATTTTCATCCATCACATTATTAAAAAAATGACTAAACAGTGGGTGGTTATAAGAGATCACTTTTGAAAGAAGCTTACAGATTTTTTTCATTGCCATCCTATTGTGCATACAAACAGCTTGTATCCCTCCATACATATTTATATAAGTTAGATGTTTTAGAATTCTTTTATTCTGAATAATTTCAACACCATGGAAATGCTACTTCAATATTAACAGACAAAGTAAATAATAATAATAATAATAATATAACTTTGTAATTATGAAAAAATAAACAAGTGAAATTATGTTTCTTACCTAAAACTTCATTATTTTCTGCAATTCTTTGGAAAATTGTCATCAGGCTTAACATAATGAATTCAAAACCTCTTTGTTCCAGAACTCAAAAAAGCTAAAGCATCAAGGATTTTAATGACAAAAGAAAGGCTCCCTCTAAAATCAGGAGGATGAGAATTCATGACAATGTAATGAACCATAACACTAAAACATCAACTTGCAACATTCTCAAGAAATGTTTTAGAATTTCTTGCACCCCCTTTTACCAGTGTTGCTTTTCCCCTCTCATTTTGCTTGTTGGTTGTCCCTACTGCACATGTAATGCCTCCTAACCTCAATAAAGTGGCAGTTCTCCTTGGTGATGATTCTTCAGTCTGGACTTAGAAATAATATAGACAAATCCCAGTTCCTAACACTCCAGAAGCAAACTTTTTCCTTGGAAAAGTTCAAAAACTGTACAGAGCTGAGAATCCAGTGGCAAAGAACAGAGCAAGGTAATAAAGTAATACAAAGGTCAGATAATTTGCAAAAGCAAGGCAGAGTTGACCTCAGAACAACAATGTGCCAAATGCTGATTTCACACCTTTCAGGGCAAAATCAGTCTGCCAATACTCTGTACAATTCCCTTACAAAACTTCAGAATATGTGAAGATGGTATTTTAGCAGAATTATTTCAAAAGAAAATATAGTGACAATAAATAGAAGTTTTATTGGTAATTCATGTGGAGCATAATGGGTTATTGAAAAGTATAGCAAGAAATTGTGACACTAACAGATTTCTTGCTGGTCTCTTCCTTTTTCAAAGTATTTTCGTAGTTTTACTATTGACATAAAGTGAAAATAATCATGTCTTGTATATACAACATACATATTTCAGGCTGACATGATTCATTTTTATGCAAAAATACTCAAAATAGCCATTGAATTTTTACATAATATTTGTTTTGCAAACAGCTTTGTGGACATCTAAGTAAAGGTTATAATGAAGTTACATCAAACAAGCAAGTAATGAATTTTTAATTTTATTTTATTGAGGATGAATTTTTACAATTCTTTTTTTTTCTGTTCTCACATTGAAAACAGCATCTGCCATTAAGCATGAACTTCACTTAGACGTGAAATGAAAAATAAAAGACTAATGGTTTTCTCAGGGGAATTTAAACTGAAGTGCAGATTTTTTTTTTTTAATTATTGGCTTTGCTCATGGATGCAGACCAGCTTTGTGTCATGATTATACTTTTAAGAAAAGCTCAAGTTCAACTTTACATAAGCCTTTTTTTTTTTTTTTTTGTTTAAAGACTTGTCTCCCAAAAGTTTCAAGTTTCCTATGGCAAGGACAATAATTTATTCCTTTTGCCTTTTGAAACATATTCTAAACATTACTTCCAGCTTACTTGGTTGGTTACATCTCTTAGTAGGTAATAATGGCATTGATATAATACTTGCAGTGCTAAAGGATTCCAGACATCAGTTCTTAATGCAAATGGAGTCTGTTTTGTAGAAGGAATTAACAAATTTACTCATTACCAACTTCTCCACAGGATAATAGCCACCAATGGATAGCTGAAATTAGGGCAGTTATCTAGCCTAAGTCTATAACATTTTATACTATAAGAAAATTATCCTCCACCCTCCAATAAGTCTTTTGGGGAAAATTTAACTTTAGAAGAATATAATTACTAGGAATATGCAAATAATGGATTTTTTTTCATGAATATTCATTCAAATAGAGAGCAATATCTCTGATTATTTTGTGATCTTCTGTGACAGTCATGACTTCTGCTTTTGCTTACATTAACAGTTCCAGAACTGAAAATATATTGTATAAAGTTCATTTTTTGGACTAGCATGTTATTTTCCTGTTCATCACTGCATAATTATGTAAATAGTAAGAACTCACATTAATTTTTAAAGTGCTTGGTAAACCCATAACACTTTTGCAATATTTTTAGGTTAAAGCTTTGATGATACAGATGATTTTCAATGTTTTGTAGTTTTTGCAATTTACACTAATTTGCAGGTATTGTACTTCTGATGACTATCAATGCAATTTCTGATTAAAAAAACCCCAAAACTATTTCTCATTATTAATGTCCACCCAAAGGAAAATGGATGAAATATTTTTTTTTCATTTCATTCTTTGGGAAGACATCTACTGACAGTTGTAGATGCTTAAATTGAGCTCCATTACCTGACCTGAGTCTTTCTTTACCCGACCTTAATGGTGGAAGAAAATGCAGGATATTGCAGTGCACACCTATAGGCAGGAGTCTGCCAATCAAAAAAGTAAAGTAAAATTGAACAATTTTATTTCTTTCCTTTTCTTTCTTTCTTTCTCTTTCTTTCTTTCTTTCTTTCTTTCTTTCTTTCTTTCTTTCTTTCTTTCTTTCTTTCTTTCTTTCTTTCTTTCTCTTTCAAGATATTTATGCTGTATCTTTAGTAATTGAAAGTGTATTTAGTAAAAATTTTTTAAAAAAGGAATTTTAAGTATTTTTTAAGCTGAGTAAATAACACACTAAGGAGTCAATGTAAAATATGGATAACTGAGAGCTTTAAATTGCGGCACAAAATTTCTGTAAAAGTTGAATACAGAGGAAAAATAATTCAGGGGAAGGGAAGGGAAGGGAAGGGAAGGGAAGGAGGAAGGAAGGAAGGAAGGAAGGAAGGAAGGAAGGAAGGAAGGAAGGAAGGAAGGAAGGAAGGAAGGAAGGAAGGAAGGAAAGGAAGGAAGGAGGAAGGAAGGAAGGAAGGAAGGAAGGAAGGAAGGAAGGAAGGAAGGAAGGAAGGAAGGAAGGAAGGAAGGAAGGAAGGAAGGAAGGAAGGAGCATATATATATATACATATGCAACTCTATAATGTTAAAGGCCTCAGCTGAAAGAAGATGGACCTGAAACGTGTCTCTTTTGCAAGAAGTTGTCCAGTTGTCCAGTGAACTACACAGACAGTCTGAAGAATCACAGACACAATGAAGCTGGGTGAAGAAATCATGTATTTATAACAGCAGTATTAATAACAGGACCCACAGTAACTTTAAGTTAAAATTCCCAAGTCTAACTTAAACAACACATGAAACTACCAATATTAATAAAAACTAGAGTCCAAATTTATTATCTTTGAATGATCAAATTCAGTGAATGTTCTGGTCCTGGCTGTGTTATGCAGAGAATTCAGCTCACAAGAGATAAGATTCAGATAACTTCAATTCATTACTTACAATGCCTTTGTCCTTTGTCAAGAACTTATTGCTGGAACAATGGTGATGCCATATTGCATCAGCAAAAGGTCTGAATGTCATTTAATGAATATAACTTTAATTTGGGAAGGCTTAAGGAGAGATACTACTCAATTAGTTAGTATACACTGTCTGAGTAATTCATTTCATGGAATTAACAATCAGCATGGGCATGTATAATTACGTGAAAGAAAGATAGCTAAAACTTCATTCATGCATTTCACTGTTGCTTTGAGACAGGGAGATGCTGTAAATCATCACCTACTTCATGGATGGCATAAAATGTATACCCGGTCTTCTCACTGACTGCCAGACATATCATAGCTGATGCTGGTGGACTTGGCCCTTGATGCAAAGCCTTCAAAGGCAGGAAAATGCAGCACACAGCCATGACTTGCAGCTAGCAAAAAGAGTAGGTACGTCCCTGGAGTTGCACAGACACCTGGGAATACTTTTGTTTCAATAAATCACACTAACCTCTGTCTTTGGAAATTGCAGTGCATCCTCAGCCTCTGTGACTGTGCTTGTACCTAGGGCACAGCAGAAGCTCACAGAATGGCAACTGCCATGGTTAAAGGGGAAGAGCTCTGTGCAGGCACATAACTATTCTGGTATCATAATGCTGGAATCACTTACTGTAACGGCCAGCTAATGGGGAAAGATGGAGAAGAAGCAGTTTCCAAAGTCCCACTTCACTTACAGTAAATTAATGCCTGTGGTGAACACAGATAAACTGAAGGTAATAACAAAGTTAGCAATCTTACATCTTGGATTCCATTCATCTACTTGAGTCCTAGGTATATGCTTTTTACCAAAGCACGTTCCTCCTCTTCAAACTGCATTTCTGAGCAGGTTTCAGTCTAAATTGCTGTGCATTGCACACTAATGCTGAGAGCCTATCAGTACTTACAAAGGCTAACCATTTTTAAATTCTCAAAATTTAGATTAATATCATTCATCACGTTCTTCAGGAAAAGTTTACTAAATAGGATTTTTTCAAGTGAGAAGGAAATCTAAAATAAATAAATCTGTATTTCTACTCTTGTAACACACCACCTGAACTCCTGCTCCTTCAAAGTGCTGGTTTCTGCTTCACAACACACACCCCAGGAAACAGCACTATCTGTCAGCTAAGGCAATAGGGCTGTACCTAATGAGAGAGCTTTCTTTTCCCTTCAGCATCCCTGGAATTGGAAAGATCACAGAGTTTAGCAAGATAGGAACACAGGACTCAATTTTCAATTCTTTCTTTCTACAGATATGGTTTCTGAAGGGCGAAGTTTTTTGAGATGGTAAAAGGATTACTCCACTGATGCATATCATCAGCTTATATTTAGGAGCAAAGCTGGAAGTGACTTGGAAAGAAGGGAATTCTGTTACCTTACTAATTGAATCGGAATGTCTTATTAGTATCCTCTCTCAGTAATCTGATATGAAAGTCACTAATATGATACGACTGTAACATAGTATTAGCAACAATATATTCTGATATGATATGAATGCTAATGTAATAAAAAGGAATGTTGCTAATGTGCTAATTGGATAAGATATTGCTAATGAGATATGAGAGACTCCACTAAAAAAAATTATATTACTTCCCTTAACTTTTTGAAGATAGCATTAACCTTGCACACCAGGAATACCACAAAATGTCCTTTTGCTCTTTTCTGGATACTTATGATTCTTTCTTTCCTCATTTCAGCTTTGTAGACACTGTGATTTTACTTACAGAGTACTCAGACTCAATAATAAAGAGAATAAATAATTGCAGAGTGATTTGTGAGTCTCAAACCAACATACACTGATGTGATAGTTACTAAGCATTCGGATAATGTGTATATTTAAACAAGTTTCATAGACTTGCTTAGGTTAGAAAAAAACATTAGGATCTTTAAGTCCATCCAGTAATCCAGCACTGCAAAATCCAATATTAAACCGTCTACCCAGGTGCCACATCTCCACCTCCAGGGATGGTGATTCCATTGCTTTCCTGGTCAGCCTGTTCCAATGCCAGACCACCCTTTTCAGTGAAGACCTGTTACGGACTATCCAACATAAACTTCCCCTGCTGCAACTTAGGGCCATTTCCTTTCATCCTACCTTTTGTTATCTGTGAGAAAAGACCAACACCCAGCTGGCTGCATCCTACTTTCTGGGAGCTGCAACAGTGAGAATGTCTCTGTGAGCCTCCTTTTCTCCAGGTTAAACACTCTCAGCTCCATCAGCCACTCCTCACAGGAGATGTTCCTTTGTTTTAACTAATCTCCAACAGTCTTTCAAAAATTAGGACTTAAAGGTCATAACATTCAGGTGAAGGAGTGTAGTGTCATTTTCCACATTACTCAGGAAGAAACAAGTTCAGAAAACTGAGTTATTCACCACATAACTAGAGGTGAATCTGTACAGTATTGTAGAATTCGTTTAGACAGTCATCCAATTTATTAATAAGATTTTTCTTTCCTCTAATACTTTAAATTTTCCTTCAATTCTTTTCTCTCTTTCTCTTTCTCTTTCTCTTTCTCTTTCTCTTTCTCTTTCTCTTTCTCTTTTTCTCTTTTCATTTTCTTTCTAATTTTTTTTTATCTTTCATTTCTTGGTGTGTTCTCAGGAATTAAAAGAATGATGGTGATACGAAGGTAATGGATTGGACTTGCTGTTGGTTCCCTCATCAATGAGACACTAAATGGAAAACATGACACCTGAACCAAATGTAGTTCTGAGATGCATGTGCATCAGTAGAAATTGTGAGTTTAGCACAAATGTGGATACAGAAAATGTTGGAGTCAACACATTTAAACTAATATTTAGCAGGAGGAAGTTTGAGTAGGGAAACTTATAGTTAGGTGGTGATTTGTGCATCATTGGGATGTATACTATGTTACATTAAATAAAATATGTTAAAAAAAACCCAACAAATTATATTGAATTATGGGACTTACAACTCCTCAGCTGAAAAAAAGGAGGAGTTTATTTTTTTTCCCATTAAACATAAAAGCTATGTTAGCAGAAATGCCTATAAATGTGTGTGAGGTGGCTTTGATTTTGTTGTTTTTTTTTTTTTTCTTTATTTTTGTACTGTGTGAGGTCATATTTTCTTAGTTAAACTAACATGACTTTCATAACAGATTGCTCCATTTTAGTGCCTGTCACTCTGTAGGCAGAATCTCTCTTCTCAAGAACAGTGTGTTACTATATAATTTAGAACAAGAGCAAGGGACAGGACATATAACCTTTCTTCTTCGTTTGCTTCTTGGTTCACTTTTTTGTGCCATTTTGGCAAAGTTGTACAGTTATTTTGTGATTTAGATTATCTGCAAAATGGATGTATTAATAATTACCTTCTTGCAGAGGTAATTATAAACTGTTTAATACTGATTAATAATTAGAAATGTTTTAATCCCCTTACAGGAAGGGAATTAAATGCAAAGTACTATTATGACTGTTAATAATGCACAGTGAACTTTCATGCTTATATGTAGTGGTTTCCTCTTTTATCCATTTCCCAGCTTAACACTTACTTTTTAAATTGAAACTGTATTAGGCAAGGTTATTCAGGAGAAAGCAGAATGGTGGTTGCAAGGGTAAATTTGAGGTAGAGGGTGGGTTATTGAAAGGAAATGAAGCCACTGACTTCATTGTGTCTTACAATAGAATGGAGGAAAGCAGCACAAAAGAGCTATTAGTATTAATATGAATAATGACCTATAAATATTCCACTTGTTAACCATGTAATCAATTCTGTGGTCTCAATGGATGTCTATCTTCCCTTTTGTATATTTGTATATTATAATTTAAATGCATACATTATAATGAATTTTTTTGGCTTACTGGCTTAATGTATGAGAGACTATTCATTTAGCAGTCAGATATTTATTCATTTCTATTGGATTGGAATTGCAAAGTCCTTACTTAGCAGATTTAGTACACTAAGTAGTTATTCCGTAGGGTAGTAAGGTTAACATAGGAATGATGCAGGGGTTTCTAAAGCTGACTGTGGCATCTGGTGCTCTGGGTACTACTTCTAGACATATTATTCAGAGAGGTTTCAGCTGTTGTCACCCTGCTGAATCCCTGGTGAGGTTCACACCAGAAGAACATACATTTGTTGTTAAATTGCAGCCTGATGACACTTATTGAGTATTTGCAGGTTGGCAGGCTAAAAATGGAAAGTTAGGACACTTGTCACACTATCCTTGATGGCAGTATCGGATAGAATATTTAATTTTATTGGTATGAATTTTTCCTCATTGTTTCATCAGTTTGTTTGACTCCCAGTTGACTACCACATACTTGAGAGAGGTTTGGGGTAGTGGTTTCTGAAAATTATTGAGATAAAAAAATCTAATGCCTCCATCCTAACCATTCATTCTTACCCAGGTTTAGAAGGGCAGAAAATACCTTGGGTACTGTCTAAGCTCTGCTCCTCAATAAATAAAACTTCTCTGTTAACAACAGATTCCATCACAAATACAGAGCATAACCCCAGAAAAGGAACTATGGAGACAATTGACTTTATCCCAACCCAAACCAGTGCAATAAGTGAAATAAACACTGGTTTCCAATCATACAGTGGCAATTTAACTTGCTTATTATCTTCTTACAGGTAAATGCCTTTCCCAGCTGTAAATCATGTAAATCATGATCACACTCAAAAATAAGTAGCCTGTGAATATATTTCCTTAAAGAGAAAGATTTTGAAAGTTACAGGGAAAATAACTAAAAAAGAAAAACATAAAAAAAGGACTCTCCAACTTATTTTATTTCCTACTATGTTATTTCTTTTATACTATAAGGCTTCAGCTGCATCTTCAAAATATAACGAGTTGACTGTAGGGTGTGTGTTGTATTCTGGATATCCGAGCTGTCTAAAATGTCACTGAAGTTCTAGGAAAATGAATATTCAGTGACCATAAAGGTCAATCAAATAGTCAGAGAAGCTTGTAGAGACAGAAGAATAGGGGAACATCTGCATAAACATACGAAAGCAGTCCAGCTGCTGACCCTTGCTCTCACACAGATGTCTGTCTGCTCTCCCATCTCAAATATAGGTATTTATATAGGAAAAGCTGTTCAGGAAGACATATGGATAGCCACATGTTGATGGATGGTTGGTTGGCTGAGGCTGTCACTGAGCAAAGAGGCGATGAATAATTTTGCTAGGGATGAGAGCCAGTACTTTTTGAGCCCTGCACATTCTGGAAGCTGGAACTCCTCACTGCCATATCACTGAGGGGACAGCTTTCTCCCGAAAAGCATCCCAGACTGACCTGTCACCCAGTTGTTACAGGACTAATTTTCAGGTGCTCTCTCAAGTCTTTAGCACCTTTTTGTTTAGAAAGAAAAATAAAACTCTGACACCTGAGTCCCATCTGCTGGACCTTTCAGTTTGAAAGGAGGAAAGAGAACAGTGTTTCAGTCTGGAAGGAGACTTAATCATTTCACCTGTAACTCTGTTCAGATTTCTCATAGATTTCCATTACTGTCTGTTTTAATAATGTTCCTTACTACCTCCCTCTTCCTTGCAAAAATTTGGCTTCAGTTCCATCTATTCCTTTCATTCTGACAGACTACAGAACTGTTCATCCGAAGTCATAAATCCTCACAAGTATGATACACAATAGAGATTTAGTGACTTTGCCTTTTGGGTCCAACAAAGACCTCAGAATCTCTCTTGATAACATTAACTTCTACCTTTTTAATTTTTCAGGAGAATCATTTTTCTGTAAAATTGAAATATTTTATCTTAAAACCATAGATCTTAGTTGTGATTTTGCACCTTTTAAACAGGTATTGGAGCCACTAGAGACTGTTACTTTTCCTATTTTGCCTGATCAGTTTGTATTGACTTTTTTACTACTTGAGCCACAGCCATCTTATATATTTTTATATAGGATGTAGGTATTGTTCTTTGGATCATTGTGAAAATTTATTCGACAAGGCTTGGGGTTTTTTTGTTTTGTTTTGATTTGGGGTTTTTTGTTTGTTTTTGTTCTGGTGGATTTTTTTGTTTGTTTGGTTGTTTTTTTTTGCTTGATGTTGCACTGAGCCGGATTACCAGGGCTATTGGAAATCACAATTTGGATTCATTTCTTTTAGTTAAGATAATAGTAATGCAGTTAAAAGCTGCTGTTTGAAAAAAATGAATTCATGTTCTATTGCTACTTTTCTGTATTATTTAATCAAGAGAGTCTCAATACCAGTCTATTTGTATTTATATTGTGATTTTCAAGGAGGTACACTATAAAACTTTTTTTTAAAGGAACTAGAATAAACTATTATCTAAACTACTAGAGAGAACAGGCAAGTCTGATTTGAGAAGTTTTAACCTGCTTGCTTCAAAGAATTAACATGAGACATTGAACTCGTGGTTTTCCCCATTTTTCAGCTATAGAAAAATTTTAAACAGATTTAAATGAAAAAATAACAACAATGAGACCAACATCTGTGAAAATTACCTCTGATAAACTATCAGGTTTTGGTTGGGTGGGGTTTTCTTGTGTGTGCTCCCTGTTGAGTTAGGTACATGATATGGATTCCTAGAGATTTGCCAATTTGCCTTCTTCAAAATAAATCTCAGCCAACAGAGCATATTCAGTTCTCTACTAGAAAATTTGGGTTTAATGAAAAGGATCCCTGATTACAAAATCTGAAAAGCTGCATAAACAGATTTTATCACCACCTCTTACTACAGTGTTTCCAGAATCCCCCTCAAGCAAACATTCACAGAAATCCTAATCCAGCTTTCAGTAAAGTGGCAACGTTTCACAGTTTATAATGTTGTCAGCACACAGAGAATGCTAATCTGGGACAGCACAGGGTGTCCTTGCATCTTGCATTGAGAGCATATCCTGACGATTGATTGCTAAAAGTTGTCATTCACTCTTTTTACATTCTTTTCTTAAGAAAGGAAGGATATGAGACCAGTGAATAAGGAGGAGAATCAGTTGGATACCAGTCCAACCAGCTTTGCACAACACACACAGCAAACCTGGCAGCAAGGCACTGGTTTGTATTTTAATATAAAGAATTCAAAGGACTTAAGAGTTGTGTGAATTCAGACTTTCAGATGTGATTCATTGGACTTTAAATAGATATACACAGAGCAGACATTTTCACCTGAGCTGGTGACTGCATATCCTCTGTATAGTAAATGGAGAGAGGTAATTGCATCCGAGGTATGATTCCTCTCATTTTAAAGCAAGGTTCTGAAATATGCTGTGAAGCACATAATTCTGTTCACTGGCTGTAAGGCATGATGACTTAAGGTGCAGACAGTATTGTACATGTTTAAAGCTTGATAAAAACTAACTCTTAATTCTCTAAGATATATACATTTTATACAAAGATAGCTCTACTCTGCTTTAAAATTGTCAAATAAATTTCTATTTATGCTTTGTTTAAGCAATTCCATAAATCTTACAAAATTCCTACTGATCTGGTACAGAAGTATGTGTCATAACCATCTTTATTTTGTATTTTAGGATTTGATAGAATTTAATAATAATTTAAAAGTCCCTCCAGGCTTTGGAATACCTCCAGATTAAAGTAGTAGGATTTCCCCCTGGCCCAGAAATATCAGAAACTAGAGCTGTTAGCACTAACACACATTGAGCTCAGCGATACAACACTTTTTCTAGTAGTGAGGAACAAAAAATCCACCACATCATAGAAAAATTTGAAGTAAAGTATATAGGATTAAAAAAAAAAAAAAAAAAAAGGAAAAAAAAAAGCTTGAAATGAAGAAAAAAACCCAAAACAACAACTGTGTGTGTAGAGGGATTGGTTTGGGGTTTATTTTTGTTCATTTGTTGATTTTTTTAATAAGAACATTTCCCACAGCACTCTCTGGAATCCCAGTCTTTCTTTTATACACATTCCCCTATGTGCTGCTTCTTGAGTGTCCATTTGTTTGCTATGGTAATTTATGTCATTCTGTATTGTATTACACACCTAATGCACAGCTGGTCTCCTAATGTAGATTTCTTCACTCTTGCTTTCACACAACCAAGTACTTATCTTTCCAATTATTTTCCATGGTCTCTGATTCTCTAGGCAGCATGATATTTGTGACTGCCAAGCCTCTGTAGCAGTCTGGGTACATTCAAATCCAAATGTTAATGGTTTCTACCTACATGGGTAAAATGGGAATTTTGCTTTTTCAAACCACACAGCTCATTGTTCAATACTTCTTGGTACCATACCATGCTGCAGGAAACATATGAAAAAGAGAAATATATTGGTTAGTTTGCTTGGGTTTTAATCCACCTGTGCTGCAAAACATTGGCACACACACACACACACACACACACACACACACATACACACACACAAACGTAGCAATCGTTTCTTAACTATCTTGGACTGAATTATGTTTTTTCAGAGCAATTGTAACAACTTTCAATGCCAATCTGAGAGTTTTCATGGATTCAGCTAGACATGGACAGTCAGACAACTGGAAAGATGAAGATGGCTCCACACCAAGATTTTAATGCATTTGCTTTACTTTACATTTGATGTGATATAGAAATGTGCTAGAGCTGGACTGAAATGGACTGAATTGGAAAGAAATAAATGCCTGGGTATTTCCATAGAATCTCAGACAGATTACTGAACTTGCCACCACCACACAGCCTCAATCACAGTAGCAAATTATTCTCTTGGAAGAGATTAGGCACAATTTTTAAAGCCAGTGGTATGTCAGTGTGAATTCTTCATTGTGCTAAAGGTAAAATGAAGTGCTTCCCATACCGTTGCACCATGTGAAGACACCAGAGTAGATTGTGAATAAAATTATTTGAGAATAAACGGCAGCAGAGGTGCTGCTTTCTACTGCAAGGACCCTTGGAAGGGGTGGAAGCTTCTCTAGGACTTCCAGGTTGTTCATAAAAATTCTGTTTGACAGAGCTGTGGGCGGAAGGCTTTTCACACTGAGAACCAGGATACATACATCTTCAGGCATACAACCCACAGAAAACAGACCAAAGAAAGAAATGAAAAAGACAAGACATTCCTTCAATTTCTTCCATCTTCCAAAGGTTTTTATTAGAGCTGTTGTTAAGTGGTTTAGAATAATTTCAGTTTTGCATGGAGGCTTTCTCACAGCTGTTTCAAATAATCATAATAAATAGAAAGCAAAAGGAGGCAAGGAATGCATACACCACCTCTGGATCATCCAGTGTGGTAATTGAGAGGTATGTAAACCCTTATGTGATTTTTGAAAACAAAACAAACCAAGCGCACACACACACACACACACACACACACACAGACAACAAAATAAACAACAAACATACCAAACCAAACTAAACCAAATCCCTTAGGAATTTCCATTTTCCCTTTGTACCCCTAAGGTAATATAAAAGCCTAGGGGGAAAAAAATATCCCCTCTTAAATCTGATGACTGATTGAGCATCACCACACGGTGTACACCAGTGGGTGAAGGAGAGCATGAAATTCATTACTTTGGTGTCTGTGCTGCTTTCTCCTGCTACCCTGAATTACTCTTCATTTTGGCTAATATAGTGTTGCTTGCTAAGATCATCACTAACTAAATGATTTTCCTCCACCTGTCTGAAGAGGCATGAAAAGTAATGAATAGGCTAAGACATCCTCTCACCCCTAGAAAATGTCCTTTCCAGGTCAAGGTTAGAGTCAGAGTGGTAAGAGGTATGTGCAATGGGAGCTTGTTTCTGTTGTAATTGCTAGCAGACTGAGCAGACCCAAGCCTCCAGGGATGTCAGTCCATCAGTGATAAATTGATACAAAATATTCTTGAAAAGTTTGTTTTGTTACCATTATGCTAATATTTACTTAGTGGATACGAGTTTTGCGTGAAATGCCTGCAATCCAGGGGAGAAGGAGGCACTTTAAATTAATAAATAACAATAACAATGATGACATCAGGGTCAAGAGAAAGAATGGCTAATGAAAAACATCACCTGAGCTCAGTCAGAGCACGAGAGCGAATCCAGCTTGATGTGCATGGGGGAATTCTGGGAATTTAACAATTAAAGACTGTTTCTCCAGAGAAGAAGGGCCTCCATTTACTCAACGTTGCTAATGAAGTGTAATTCATTTCACCTCTTCCCCACCTTTAAAAATCAAAGTTCAAGAGGCCGTAGCAGACAAATTTCACAGGACAGGCATACATACCTCTTGCAATGCCACTCATGCTCTTTAGGGAATATCCTCATGTTCTATTAATTATTGTACTTCTCTGGCATTATTATTCATGGACTAGCATCTCAAAATACTTGATTTAGCAGTGGTTCTGGAACTAATACTAATAAGTACAAGACTGTGCCTTGGGTAAAACATGTTTTGTCTTGTGGGTACAACAGAGGGTAATACTACTCTTCACAATGCAGTCAAATTTTACCAGGTTTTTTTCTTCCATGTCTGTAAGCAGAAGGCTTTATTTTGGTTAATTCTGTTAGTTTCCATATTAAAGAGGCAGTGTTGGAAGTACAACATTGTGAACACCACAGGAACACAACCCCGAGTGGTGCTGGTGGCATGTGACCAGCAGTGAAACAACAGGCAGAAATGTG
Source organism: Pyrgilauda ruficollis (assembly GCF_017590135.1). Taxonomy (NCBI): domain Eukaryota; kingdom Metazoa; phylum Chordata; class Aves; order Passeriformes; family Passeridae; genus Pyrgilauda; species Pyrgilauda ruficollis. The sequence continues at coordinate 1,668,631 of NW_024510433.1, read as the reverse complement.
GGCAGATAACCTGCTCCCACACTACTATCAAAGACAGAAAACCAGAGGTTTAATAGGGGAAACGAGCTGGTTGTTGGCCTCACAAAGAGGTGGTAACCATGGATGTGCAGAGACTTTTCCAGCAGGCAGGCTGGCAAACCTCCATCCTGCCACAACAATTGCGTGGATGTGAGATCAAATTGCATTGAAGTATTTCTGCCTCAAACAATGGAAGTAATGGGGAAAAATTACCTATCAAGTGGCTAGTAATTAATGTCACAGTTTGCAAGGAGATTTTGCACTTATGGCAAAAGAAACTGACCTTAGAAATTTGAGTGACTGAAAGAACTTCCCTTTTGAAAGTCCTTGACATTAAATCAGTTTTTTCTATGGAACTGAAAGGCCAAAGAATCAATGTTTCAAACCAAGTGAATTAAATGACGCTTTTAAAAAATTACACATTTATTCATGCTTTCAGATGACTAAAGTTTTTCAAAGTAAAAAAGAAAAAAAATGTGAATTTAACGGGTGTTTGGATTTGGTTGCATTTCTTTTGCCTGACTCCATGTTCTCATTTTAGGGTGTTGAGAAAACTGGAACTTCAGCCTCACTTTATTAAATATTTCTTGTTAAATTGGGAAATTTTTTGCACCTGCATTTTGGACACTGCAGATGTTTGTTGAGTTGTAACCAGGGTCCAAAATAAGCTTCAGCTCTGAGCTTTTCCATGATATAAGGACACATTCCTGTGGGAAAGCTTAGTCTTTCTTAAATGTGAAATTTTATCAAGTCAATTTACTTACTACCAGATGTATGTCTCACAATTTTAAGAACTTTAAATAAAAATTCCCATTTTTATTTCTTCAAAAATGTGCTCAGAGTACATAAAAACCTCTAAGCAATTTTTAATTTGAAAAATAGGATGGCATTCTATCAAGCAGTCAGCTGTACATAATCCTCCCATGAACTGCACTGTGAGGAGAGAACAATTACTTTTTTATTTTACAAGGATGTGATTTCTTCTTCTGACTGCATCATATTCTTTTAAATATATACATACATGCATATATATGTGTGTATATATATATGTATATATATATATATATATATGTGAATTTTGGCAAGAAAACAAGAAAGAAAACAACATTCTAAGATTTTGACTGATCTTGGCATTTCCTTTGCATATTGGATATCGGTGTGAAGAGCAGATTGCAATGTTTAACTCTCTAATAAATGCCATGAAATACTTCACTGCTACTCCCATGCTGAATTGTTAGCCATTGAAAGTCTTTCATAGTACATACATTTCTGTACATTGTTGCTAGAGATTGCTTTGTATGGAATGTTTTATTAGGATAGAGAAATTTGGTGGATGTCAGACAACATGGAATATGTATTACAACTTATATGCACCAGTATTATATACATATATATCTGAAATGAAACAAGAAGCACAATTTGATTACATATAACAACACACCATGTATTTGTCAAAAGTATATGGCAATTAGTACTATAGTTTTAGAACAATTTGTGTTGTTATAGCTTTAATTCCAAAAATATACACAGTCTAATATGGTAGTTGTCATCCCAGAAATATACGTGCTGTGATAGTTGTCATTATAGAAATATACATACTGTGATATCTGTCACTGTGAAATACATACTCAGTAATAGATGTCAGCAATGAAATATAATAATAATCATAACGTCTAGCATTTTTCATTCTGGGTCCGAAAGAGCTTTAGAAATATAGTATCATGCCCAATTTTCAGATGGAGGAATTGCTGTCTGGAGAGGATAAGTGTTCTGCCCAAGGTCATGAAGGAGACCTGTGGTGGAGGTGGGAAGGGAAAGCAGGTTTCTTTTCTTGGACATTATGCTGCCTCTCATCAAAATCGGTCTGATTTTGTGGAAAACTGATATTCTGCCACAACGGGACCTGAGACTGTTTAGAAACTGGCAGGACTGGCTCAGCACCTTCCAGAATCAAGGCTCATTCCCCTTGAACAGAGATAACAGCACAATTCTCAACAAATCATTTGTCTGACAAATTAGCTTCCTTCTACTTCCCAGCAGATCATAGCCTTCTCAGATTTATTTGCTATCTGACAGACTTTTCTGTCTGTTTTTTTGGGGGTTTTTTTATTATTATTAGCATGTCTGTGGAGACACTGTTGTGTTTTGTTTTGTTTTGTTTTTTTCTTTTCTGCTGTTTAAATAGGGTACTTATTTGCAATTGGTCAGAGAAATTTCATAATATTAATACAGTCTTCTCGACTGAGTAAAAAACCAAGCTACATCTCACTGAAAATATTTGCATCTTTAAAACGACTACTGCCAGAAGTAATAAGTATTTGATAAACATATTCCTGGCAGGAAAACTCAGTGTCTTGAACATTCATAGAAAATTGAGTGTCAGAGAATTAATTCAGGTAGAAATTCCACATAGGATTTTTTGCAGTGTTTGTTGGACTCCAGAAATGAGATATATTAACTCCTAAGATTAGTCTCCACACAAAAGCTGATGCAATTAGGAGGGTTCGGCACAAGAAATGCTGATAGCAGAACATGGATGTCTGAAAGTTGTTAGAAAAAACAATATGGTTTAATAATAGCAATGCTGCCATTACAAGCCTGGTCATTGTTCAGGGCATGGTATAAGCACAGCACGGAATTATACACTTATTCAAAATGAGAATATTTTTAGTCAATGATTTTTGTTTCAACACAGAATACTGCTGCCAGGTGAACTCTTTACAGATTGGGAGTAGAAGTCTTTCTCTCCTGGGACTTGAAAAATATACACAAAGCATCTGTTCATAAGGCCACATATTTCCAAAAAAAGTTCCTGGATAATTTTAATGTAAAAGTTTTGTTAGCAATTTGTCTGTGAATGGTTTTTATATTGTTTCTATAGAACTTTTTATGTTCAAATCTCATTCTTTGCCCCTTTTCCATCCACAAGCAAATTGGTAATGACTGAAGAGAACTCTTGCATAATGAGTCAATCAGCCAAAAAACTACTTCAGCATTTTCTTTTCTGTCTTCCATTTTCAACTGTAGAAAATTTCTGAAAATATTCTTATTTGTAATATATATATATATATATATATATATATATATATGTATGTATGTATGTATGTATACACACACATATATTGCTTATCTTACTGATGAAGCCAATACTGTGCAGTAGGACACCATCAAATATTTCATGAAGTGATGGCAGTGAAGAATTAAATTTATATGAAAATGTTAGCTCCAGCAGTAAATACACAATTAAAATTTATGTATGTGATGACTGTCATTTAACATGAAGGAAATACTTGATGTGAAAAAAATCCTCTTAAACTGGAAAACATCAGCACATCCTCATATTTAATTCCACAGGAGATGACTTAGAATCTAGAAATCTTCTGGAACTTTTTACGCCAGCAAGGTAGAAGAAAATTCAACAATACTTTGAAGTTTCCAGGGCTCTCCTTCTCCTGGGAGTGTCCTAGCAGGCTATAATGGACCTGGTCTTTGTTGACTAAAGGAACTGCAGATACTTCAAAATTATGCTGGGACAACACTGTGGAGTGGTTGGGTCTTTTTTCCTCACAGTAACTCTTTGCCCAGTTTTGTTGATGCGTGGGATTTAAAACCTGTGGGTTTTTTCAGGAAAAACAAAGTTTATGTGGCATACAAACACTGGGCACAACCTTAGCTGACAAGTGAGCTAGACAGCTTTCAGGTCTAGTGGGAAAAAAGAATGGAAAAAGAGAAAAGGGGGGAGGAAAGGAGGTGAATCAGACATTTTCTCATCTCTGCTGTGAGTAATATTCATGCAAGGCCATGCCAGCTTTGCACCTGTTTTTCTCATTTTCTATTCAGCTTGTCACATTTGTTTACAATTTGTCTTATTTTGTCATTTTCTTTGTGCTTTCCACCCTATGCCAAACACACTTGGAATTTATTTGCAATTCAAGAAATGTCTTGCTGATGAAGTGGGACAGTTTTTGATGGGTACCCCAAAGGGAAAGGAGGGACTTCTGTGCACAGCAGAGGCGAGAGAAGTGAGACAACAGGTTGAGCAGAATCAAAGTATCCTCCTTACTATCAGTTGCAGTAAGGGGAGAGCATTTAATGCTTACAAGAAGTTTCATCCTTGTATAGCAGGTAAGGGACAAATTCACTCAGGAGATGAAGAGTTATAAAATCCCTTTTCATGCACCCATAACTTTGAAAATAATCTAACGTAGACATTCATGGAATTGGGAAGACCTGTTGGAGGCCCTTGTTCTCCCATGCATGTAGCATATAAGATGAAAAAAAAAAATCTATTTTAATACATTAACATTCGTGTGTGGACTTTCTGAGAGATTTAAATATGTTTGTTTTGAAACAGTGTTCTGCCTGAAAAGAAAGAAGAATGAAAAAAAAACTAACAAAAAACCCCAGCAAACGCCCCAAACAAATAAATGGAAAAACATAGGGTGCAAAAAGCCAAATCCCTAAAGGTATTAATTCATTTAAAGTCACAAGGAAGAAGCCAATTTACACTGGATGTGGATTAGGCCCACAGGATTTAGCATGTTTAAAAAAATTTGGAAACTGTTTATATTAATGTGCTAGCTTTCAGCAAAAAACCGCTTTTGTTTTCAGAGTTTATTTTAGGAATTAGTCACAGATTTTATTATTGAATATAAAGGTTACCAGATCTATAGTGTAACATGGTAAATGAAGTGGTAAGTGAATTCATGTTTGACAATTTCCCACTTTAATTAGTATGCATTAAAAATGGTGCTTTGCTGCACATTACATTTTTTTGCATGCTATAACAATATTAAGTTTACACAAAAGCCTGTTTTGGTGCGTATCTGCATCGTTCTGACCGTTGTGTGTACACGACACATGAAGCTGGTGGAAGGGTCACTTTACGAGGTCATTCAAAAATTTTGGCCTTGGCCTCCCATGATCATTTCTATTCATCTTTTTGTGAGAGCCAGGGCAGGCTGGGCAGGGTCACTTCCAGCACACATGGCCACATGCCAGTAAGGCTCAGTGGATTCCTTCCCTCTGAATTTCTTCCGCATGTCCAGCTAGCTAAATTATGCTCCCCTGCTGTTAGCTTGATCCAAACCTGCAGAAGCCAATGAAAGAAAAGGCTATTTTCAGTGAGGCCCTCAAATTGCAGTTGGTCATTTCAGCCCAGGAGAAGCTTCCCTGTCCTGTTCTGAGTTTATCACTTTGCTGAGTCCTCCACGCGCCTGGCGATTTATTCAGATTACGCGTGCAGCAGCCTCTCTGCTCTCTCTGTGTAAATGCACGTGAAAGTACACCTACACCATGCAGCGTGCAACAACATGAATTTGGCTGCACGAGGCAGCGCAGAAACTCCTTACTGGCTCCTTCTCCTTTGTTGTGGTCATCTCCTAGCCCAACTTTAAGTTAAACATTGTGCTATAGAAAATGAACTTTGCTGGGGATTTTTGGGTCTGGTTACTTTTCAGTCCTGGACTTAATACCAGACTTTGCAAACCATTCCTGTCTAAAACCAGTTGGAACTTTGGTTCCTTCCACAATGAAATCCTCTATGAAGCCGAATGCATCTCAAGATGATGCATATGTTGGACATATTTCTGATCTTACTGAAGGATCTAAAGATATTTGTCTGCTTCAGAACATATGTGAGAGATCCAGAAAATAAGGCTGGATTTTAAAAAGCGGCTTGAATAAATTTAGTATTATTTAAATGTGTGTTTTTTCTTCTGTGAAGTAAATCTAGCTTAGTTATGACTGGAAGTATGTGATCTTTAAGGCCCCTTCCTAACCAAACCATTCTGTGATTCTGTAAATGTGTTTGTGTTTGTATATATTTATATATTATTTACAAATTCATATACATGCAGACGTATACATGCATTTAAACAGTTTATATTTTAAAATGTCTGAATTAAAAATATGTCAGAAAGAGTATATAACACATTACACAATGTATCTTATGTTTATTATTCAATATGTATTAAGTGTCATTTAAATAGTGAAATACTACCTCTGTTTATTGTTATTTTGATGGCTGTTTTATTACTATATTATTATTATTACAGCACTGCTATAGCATCTATTTTGCTTCCTCATCCCAGAACACCTATTTTTAGCTCACTTAAATTAAGATATATGAAGCAGCTGAAGATTCATAAAGTTACAGAAGGATGAGCATGAATGATTTGCGATAGCAAAATAGTTTAGCATTAACCAACAGAGAAATAAGAAGCACAGGTCCTATGAGGAGAGTGGGAAATGCACTTTGGAAGCCATCAGTGCAGAGACCTGCAATTTGCCCCTTCAAAGTATAGAGCTGAGGAGTGCAGGTCTGCAGAACAGAGCTCAGTCTGGAATAGGAACAAGTATTTTGCTGGTATGTTCCTGTTTTTTATTGAAATGTCAGGAATTGATTTAATGTTTAGAAAGAAAAAAATAGAGAAAAAAGCTAAACAGAGTTTAAAAAATACCTAAATTTATAGTAAGTCAGGAGAGCCAGGCCAATTCCATGTCTCAGTTCTAAATTGTAACATAACCTTAGGAGACCTATCATCTAGTAAAACCAGGAGAAAAACAGTAATCTAATCCAGAGTCTGCTTGTTGAGATTGTTTCCCTTAACAGTAAAAGCAATAGCAATGCAAAATCATTAAAAATCAAAAATCTACATTGTGCTACTGAGTGATGCCACATTCATCTCACAGTTTAGCAGTAAATGGGAAGGTTAAGATAGTTTCAAATAACTTTTTTTTTTTTTTTTTTTTTTTGTTTTTGTTTTTGTTTTTGTTTTTGTTTTTTTTTTGTCTCCCAATCAGGGGCTGGAGAACATTTCAATAACATTTTAAGATGTCTGCATGAATTATTGGGACCCTGCCTATGGTGCAATGGAGGGTGCAGCACTGCCCAAATATTTTTAACACTCATTCTTCATCTAATGGAGAAATAATGTGCTGTTCTAGGTCTGCATTATACTGGGGGTCAGCCAAGATAATAATAATAGCTTCTACTGGTTTTAAAATACAGGATTCACTCCTTATCTCCCTCCTTCTATAAGCTTGCCATATTATGGAGATACTGTGGGGAAAATCTATACAATCACAAAAGGATCTATCTCCATTGATTTTTTTTTTTATTTAATAATAAAATGATTTAATCTGTAATTCACAGCTGTTTCATGGATTCTATTCTCTCCCCATAAAACAAACTGAAACAGAAATTGTTTGGGTTTTTTTTGTTTTGTTTTGTTTTTTTTTTTATTGAGACCTCCCTAGCAGTTTTCTCAAAATCAGCTCATTCTGTTCCTCCTGACCTGGGTATTTCTACCTGCTGTTTGGCTTGGGCCCAGGCATTTTTTACCCTGCGAACTTATGTTGTGTTAATTTCCTTTCCTGTCTGTCATATGATACTTACTGCTTCAGCTGTACTTTACCTGCCATTTAAACCACAGCTCTTTATTTGATTTCTCTTTTAACAAACACATGCTAATTTCCTTCTCTCTCCTTCTGTGTCATGCTTTCCCTTTTCTCTAGCAGAATTCTCAGGGCCAAGAGTGATGTCTTTTCTCCTGAGCATTACAACATTTTACAGACACCCCTCCTTCTTCAGACCTATTCATCTTTATCTTTCACTGAACAACAGCACTGCAAACAGAGTGTGAGACAACACAGCTGAATGATTGATGCTCTCCAAGTCCTGAGTTTCTTTTCCTCATTTATTCACACAGTCACCCTTCTGAGTTAAGGGTTTCGGTTGGTACCTGCCATGGTGACTAGGAAAACAAGGGTAAGCTGCCAAATCCAGCGACTGTTTTCTTGTTCTCATATTGCATTTCCTTATCGGTTGTGACAATGTGCCACAATTAATGATAGCAGAAATACCTGTGTTTGATACCATATGCATCATACTTAGTGGTGATGGATTAGCAATCAAGAAAATTAATTCTGCCTTTACAAAGTAACATCTGAACTTTGAAGTTAGGCAAAAGCTTTATAGGTTAGTGCAGATAAAAATTCTCCTGGAAATGGCATAACCATGTTTCTGTTGTACCTACATAATTTATTCTGGACTGAGCCCAAACAGTATGTTATATTTCTCAAGAAAATGCAAGGATCACTCACCAAAATTGAATTTCAGGTAGTCCTGTGTGTCTCAGGTAACACTATATGTATATTAGTGCCCATAAGGAGTCTGATATCAGAATCTGATGCTTTGAACACATCCAGATCTCCTGGATGACCTTGGCTAAATATCTACAATTATTCTGGGTTTCAATTTATAAAGTAAATTTAAAATCTTCCTTAGTTCATTTTGATTGAAAATTGTTAATAAATTTGAAAACTTTCCATAATATTGAGACAACTATACTTGTACCTTGATTGCTAGAATAACAAAAACCCGGTAATGGAAAATGTTATTCTTCTGTCAGTCAGGGCATTCTCCTTACGTCATAGTCTATGATGTCTTTAGACATGCCCACACAGAACAAAGAAAGCTGGAATTTAAGACAGTTTTGGACATTGATTTATCTAGGTTTCACCAAACACAGATAATTTACCTCGCTGGAAAAAATCATAGTAGCTGTCATTGTGGCCTAAAATTATGAACAATATTTCTGTTTCCAGATACCACTGTGATCTTATCTATTTGAATTTAAATAATCAAGGTTAGGAGCCTTAAAAATCCCAAATCACTCTATAACACAGATTTTTTTAACAGGCTGAAACTCCTTGGGAGACCATTGTCCAATCATGGTATTGGTCTTGATTCCTAAAAAATGTCCTATTGCTCATTGTGACTTTTTATTTCCTTGCTGTCTTCCTTTTGATAGAAATACTGGAATTATTTTTTATCTTATTTCAGACAGGTACATGCTTGATATCAGCACTGCAGGCAGCCATTCCTCACTGTCTTTGTTTTTAACATTGAATTAGCAATTTAGGGAGGGAATAGCATACAGAGTTGCCAAAATTTATACATGTGCTTGAGGCTGCAAGAGATCTTCCCTGTCCATGGCGGGGGGTGAGGGGTTGAAAACAGATGAGGTGTAAAGGTCCTTTCCATCTCAAACCATTCTATAATTCTTTCTTCTTATCATGCCTTGCAATGATTGTAATAACTTAATTTCCACCAGTTATAAATGTTGGGGGCTACTTCTTCCAATTTCACCTATAACATGAACCTCAATTGTTGTATCTTTATTTAGCTATCTCTGTAGTGAAATAAATATCTGTTTATCAGGTAGAGATGGGTAGAACCACATGAACACAAATGCAGCAAATAAAGTTAATGTGCTATATGCAGCATTTCCTTGAACTAAACATGATTTTCCTAACGAACTGAACTCTGTGCTTGTGTTGGAAGCTCTAAGAAGTAGCAAAAAGAGTTTATATTGTAATAGAGAACTGAGGCTGAGAGGTTTTCCACTGGTTAAAATAAATGCCTGAAAATAGAAGACTGAACGAGTGGATGTGATGCTTTGGTCCATGAGAGGGCTCCTCTTCTGTTTCAGACGGGAATTCAGAATTAGTACTGCATGAAGATATAGTGCCCTCAGCAAATAGTAACAGGAGAATTGAGTGGTTGAATTTTTCATATGGTATGACTTCATGTATGCATATCTTTATTTATTTAATAAAAAAGTCATAAAAAAAATATGTTATTATTTCCACTTCCCAACATTTATTTAGTCAGAAATCACTTTTACACAGACAGACAATGGTGATTAGAAGTTTCTAAAAGAGTTTCCATTCTCCATAAATGCTAATAGTTTTAACCTACTGGAGGGTTGTTTATAGCAGTTTATTTTCATAACTGTAGTACCTAAGTCTGGCTCTTAGAAACAGCAGGGCTGATAAACCATGAAAGAGCAATTTACTGAAGACCCTGTAACCTGGATTGCTGGAAAGAAACAGAAGTAAAGAATTTTAAGAAATGACCACTATTGATTGCCTCATACACTGGATGGCATTTTGCCTTCATCTTCAGGATAATTGGACAGGGGGATTACAAATCCATAGCAATAGAAGGCTTTCCTTACTAGACAGTTAATGCACTATAAATCAGCTAGTCGGAATAGCTCCTATGTTGTAGCCTATGTTTTCATTCAGCTCATTTGCACTTCAAAGCTGAAGTCGATAATTCAGCTCCAAGTAGGTGTAATTGGGGGATATTTACCTTTTGTAGAATATGAATACAAGCTGAGAAAATCTCTAAATTCATTTGTGCAGGACATTACCAGTCAGATCCTGGTACTCAGACACGTGGCCCAGTCTCCAGCTGAAGTCAAGAGGTGAGTTTGGAGCTGCTCATAAATCCCTCAAGGCTTGTGTGCTGTGGCTAAACAATGTTTTCTCACTATTGGTGATCAATTGTTTTTTGCTGAAATTGTAAGTGTAGCCTTTGCTTTTTAAATACTAAATAAGCAGCCATTCCTTGTCTCATCTCTGTCAGGGTGAATGGAGGTAAGTGCCCCGAACCCCTTTTGTTCTAGCACCCTATAGAAGGCAGGACAGAAGACAACTCTAGAAAGGCATAGCTGAGCTTCTCAAGTCATAGGCCAATGACTGGTAAAATTCAGCCACGTTTGAAATGAAGGAAATAAAGTAAATAAGAAAAAGAAAAATAATTTAATCTATTTTTTTCACCCACCATTTTTTATGGCATTTCTGCCAAACAAAACTCCCATCATACCAGGCATGAAAAAATTACTTAATGTGCCTATCTTATGCTCCCTCCACACATGCCCGCTCATGCACACACATATTAGATTACCTAGCCTTGTGCACTACCTGGACAATATAATACTGCCAAACATGGTTTTGTGAGCTCTTTCCTACCTGCATTATGTCTTAGAGCACAGAGAAATATGCATCCTTTTCAGTGCAACTTGCAGCTTTGAATGAAGTGAATGCACAGGTAGTTTTATCATTCCCATCTGGCTCCATTTTCTACTGTGATAAAAAATGGAATTGAGGTTATGCAGAAATGGTCTGAAGTATCATCTCCAACAGAAGATGAGGTGGGATTTTTTCCTCTGTGATGATGCTTTTCAGTATTGGAACGTTTCTCAGGTTTAGTGGATGAGAAAGAAGACAAGAATAAGACTTTATTCCATATTTTATAAATGGGAAATGAAGTTCTTCAGCTAAAGCATCATAACTTTCCCTCAGATCTGCACCAGTACAATATGAAGCTCACTTCAGCCATTATAGCTGGTACCCAAATATTAGTTTTAAACTATCTGCTCTATATCCTCGCTTTTAAGGTTTTGGGTTTTTTGTTTTGTTTGTTTTTTGGGGGTTTTTCCCCCAGCAGAGCTATAGCTCCCAGTGTCACAAAATCAAAGTTCATGTCAACAAACCTGTTTTTCTTACTGTGTAAGGGATCCTTTTTCAATAATCTTCTGACTCTCCCAAGAGTAAATAGAAAACTCCAACACTGAACTTCCATTACTCCAATAACAAAAATCCATTTTATAATAGAAAGCAATACCACTTATGTCTGGATTTTTCCCTTAAGAAACAAGAAAGGAAAAGTAAAGGAGCCAAGTTTTGTGCAAATATGATATCAGTGGGCTAATATGGCATTACTGGACATCCTTGCTTGATGGGTACTTAGGAAGGTGATAACTATGGATCAAGGACTCTTATCTGGGCACATTAGAATTAAAGATCTGGGAAAAATACCAAAGCATTAGCAGAAATCAAATGGTATTCTCCTTCATCCACTGAAGAAACCAATGCTTGTTGAGAAATCAGACTCAAAGTCATTGAGTGTGGCAGGATATAGGTGTCCTGCTTAGATATCTCTCTGGAATCTGGTCTTGAAAAGCCACCCTGGGAAGTCTTAGAAGTCTGAGTGGATAATTATTAATATTAAAAAAAAAAAAAGGACAACAAATAAATATGAAATGCAGTCAGCCATTTGTCAAAATTTGCTGTACTATTTGAAAAATACTCCAGTAACTACCAGAGATTACTAGATTCCTCGAATCTTGGAAGGTATTTTGCTGCATGTGTTTTGTTTGTTTGTTTGTTTTTTTCTTGAACATAAGCAACAGATCTGATTTAAAGATACCTAGGTTATGTGGCTAAGTAGCCAGTTTTGCTCAAGTAGGGTCCTAATAGCCTATTACAGAAAGGGTAAATATGCTGCCTTACTTGGAAAATGGATCATCTCCATCCTGGTTGCATTTGTAAAATATTTTATTAAAAGTCAGCTAAAGCTACTTTTTAACTGTTATGGATCCTTTAATTTGTTTGATTCATTCTCATATTTCCTGGGGATTGTTTTTGTTTTGTTTTGTTGGGGGCTTTTTGGGTTGTTTTGCTTTTTTTTGCTTTTTTTTTTTTTTGCTTTTTTTTTTTTTTTTTTTTTTTTTTGTGTAGGTTATACCCCACATGACACCTCACAACTTCCTTTCTTTAGGAAAGAAATGTGTATAATAGATGGCACTGTATATCATGGGATACTGCTTGAAATTGTGCTCTGTGTCTCTCCAGTCCCTTAGGGACTTTCTCAGCTTCCCTGGGAGACTATTTCAAGTGTAAGAGGCCTAGGTAATAAGGATCTTCCCCCCAACATCACTCTACAATTTTTCATTTCTTTGCTATGATGATTTACTGGTTGTCCGACCATCATTCCAATTATAGCTCCTCATTTTGGTGTTTTCAAACTTTAAATATTGAAAATATCTGGTCAAACCTTCATATTGGCAAACTTTGACTCAATATATGCTAAGGTTGAGGTTTCTTTATAAAATTCGACTGAAATTACCTGTGATTGTCTAAGAGAAGTGTACACAACTATTTGTGAGCCTCAGTAGTCATTGAAAAAGAATGCAAATATCTCTTCAACACTTTTACTTCCAGTGATATTGCAAAAACTGTTGTAGTACACACAAATGTTTATAAGGAACATCTTCTAAATTATTTAGCTTCTATTTTTTAAAATGCGTAAGTTTTAACCAATTATGTACAAAGCTGTATTAAGTTGTTTGAACTATCCAGCAGGTTTTTTTTGTTGTTGTTGTTGGTTTTTTTGGTTTTTGTTTATTTGTTTGTTTGTTTTTGTTTTTTTTTTTTTTTTAATTCAAAATCTTTAAAATTGACATTTCATCTACAAAGAGATCTGGAGAATGGAAGAATTTTTGAGGCACTGTGCTGGGAAGCAACCCTTTTCACTGAGCCATCTTTACTGCAGAAATGCAACATTATATTATTTTTCCTCTTTTGTTTGAACAGCATAGATTTGAAAGCTACATTTTAGGAAGCAGGAATATGTTTATAGAAAGTCTCTTTGTTCCTAAGCATCTGCTAGTAAACACACACCCACCTTTTAAAACGGTTTTCAGTCTTCTAGAAGAAAACAAAAATAATTGTTCAAACCCACAAATGGAGAAAAATAAAAAAAAAAAAGGAAGAAACTATCTCTCCAAACTAAAACCAAACATCTCTTAAATATCTCTTTAATAATCAGTAGAAGCATTATGCCAGAAGTTAGTGATGGATATCTTCAAATAACAAAGAAAATATAAAGAGGTAAAAAGACTCCTGACTTAGATACTGGCTTGAAGTCAGAAAAACTGAATTCTTGGCTAAACTCTGTGACTGCTTTGCTCTGATACCATGACTATTTAATCTCCCACATTTCATTCAGTTTGATTATAAGTTCATTGGCCCAATGACAGTTCTTCCATATAGAGAGTCCAGCAAGGCTCTGCACTCGGCTAAGGGCACGGGATACTGGTATAATAATCCATTACTCTTTTGAGGTCAGGTCTGTTGACCTCATGGACCTTCCCAGCCATCAGCTCAATGAGTAATGATTGCCCTGTATCAATCAGTACCAGTTTGCAAGGGTTTTTTTCAGGAATAGAAGAGGCTAAATTCACAGTGAATGTTCTCTGCATAAAGCGATGTGACCAGCACTACGCTGATCATTTTTATTGCCCGTCTCTCCAATGTACTGATGGAATCATTACATGTGCAAAACTGTTGCTGGCATTTCCCTTTGCTATCTCTGACAAGCTCTTTTGTGTCAATGCCACTGCTTTTCAGGGATGCACAACCAGTGTTCCCTTTTGTAGCAGGGATGTTTCTAACTCACTCTTTGATGTATCCAGCGATAGTGTCACACGTTCTGACACATCCTACCACTCAGCAATGGAAGCTACTTCTGTCTGTGCTTTTGTCCAAAGCTTTTTGACATTCTCCCTCTCGGTGCTGCTTTCAGAGTTTCTGCTGCAATTTTTTCCCATCAGTGTTGCATTTAGTATAGATCTATTTATATATTTATTTATTAATTTATTAATTTATTATATTCCTTAATATATTTATTTATTAATTTATTTCCTAGATTGATACTGTGCTTTTATGCCATGAACAGATGAGAAAGGTGCTCCTATGGCTCACTCCTAGCCCAGCTTCCTCCCAGAAATCTGTCCCGTTCCAAGAAACTGACTCACAAAGCGAGAAAGGATAGAAGTTTAGAAGTTAATTTTAAAGATGTTTAACATGTTAAAGATTTTTTTAAGGATGAACAGTCAGTCCCTTTTGTAAACTATGCACTTAGTTTACACCGTCTCCATAAATCAAGGATTTGTCTTTCCTAGGATCCCTTTGAGGACCTGCAAAATCCTCCAGGTAATATAAGTTGCTTAAATGTCTCAGTTAGGTGGCAGAGGATGTGAAATCAAGCAATTAAAAAAAAGTTAAATTCCAAGGAATCAGATTGAACACACATATAAAATTATTACATATGTGTAATGCATGCATGGCAGTTATCTCTTTGTCATATTAGAATTGCGCTGGGAGCTTCCATAAATCAAGAATCTCATTTCATTATTTTTTTTATTTTATCAATCAATGATATTTTTTGGATCAGCTTTCTGCAGAAAATGATATGCAAAAGCAATAGAAAAGAAGGAAAAGGGACAGTGAAGTGATTGAGTAAAACTGTAGTTCAATTATCTGACTTATCCCCCACTGATTTCTTGTGTGGCTGCTAAGCAGATAATTGTCTATTTCTTTGTCTCCAAAACTTACTACCAGCTCACTCTTGTGAGTTTGAACCAGATGAAAAATGAGATGTACTCAGGCAAACCTTTCAAAAAGAAGACTCATTGTCTGGCTCCTGTGTCACCTGTCACAGCAGTGGGAACAATGTCACAGGTCCACACTGCTTGCTCCATGTTCCTATATGTTGACACAGCCAGGCAACCTGTCGCTAAAATCTGGCTTTTGTGGAGCCATAGATCACTGGGAAAGCCTAAGGATCTCAGTCCAAACAATGGAAGAACACTGTGTTATGTCCAGTCCCCAAATGCAGAATAATTTTATGCCTTTTCCCTGATAACCTGTTAGGTCTCACACGCTGGGAGATAAGAAAACAGATTTTTGCTCCAAGTGCCAATAATAGCGTTTTTGTGTGCCTTAAATAGTTCAGGAGAATTGATGGTTGCAGGTAGTAACAAGCAGCCCCTCAGTTTGGTGATCACTGTCCCCAGAAAGGCTAAAGGCTAATGGTTTGTTAAACAGATGAAGGCCATTTCATTCTCAAAGGCATAATTAGGCAGTGCACTGTGTTAAAAGCATGTCTCCAGGCATATTCACACAATGAGCATGGCACAGGGGATGCAAATTGTGGCACCAGAGCTGACTACAACTGCAAGCAGTCTTTCAGCTACTGAAAAGATGGAATTTGTAACTCAGGCTCAGAGTTGTGCTAATGCAACTTCTTGGACACAACCGAATGGGTAGGAGTGGCACTGTGTCAAATTGAGTGAGGCTGGATATTTTTAAAACAAAATATGAGGACATCATAGAAACATGGCTTAGAAAACTGCTTCACCAGAAAGTCTACCCATTTCTGAGAAATTTGCCCTACAGTTCTCCTGGAATGGTCTTCACTCCCAGCTTGACTCACTGCTAAGCATCCCCCTGTGAGCCTGAGCCACAAAGTATGTGAGTTAGTTACAGTTCCTGATTGTGGTAATTGGTCCTTATTTCAAGCTACAAAGATTTGTGCTATTTTCCTTTCAATAGAACACCCTGATTTAAATTTGGTATCACCCAAAATATCAGGCAGGTACCAGCAGAACTAATATCAGAGCTGTCTGAAGGCTACTTTAAAATGTGTGCAAATGCTGATCACTTTTCTGAACCACCCCAGGACTTACAGGGTCTCTCCTATTAACCCTGCTCCAGGCACAGAATGGGACAAGGAATAATTGTGCTCTGTATTTAGAAACAATCCTACTTGTGTAATTTCTGACACTTCTCCCTCTTGTCCTTTTATCATTCACAGCATTTGCATGAACACAGGATCTTCATTTCAAAGGAGTCCATCTGCTCTGGCTGCTCATTCGCTTCCTGAAGTTATAAACCTCTATTTGCAACAACATAATCCTCTCACCACAGCAACCTGCAGTGAGGTCACAAGTGGAGGATTGTGACTTCAGGTGGGGAAATGAGCAGCAGGAGCAGATGAACTGTTAAGAAGCAGAGATCCCATTTTCATTGCAAATGTCCTTTGCAATAAAGAATGAGGCTAGGAAAAGGCAGCCAAGGGAGGACACTGAAGCAGAAAACCATGCACATAGAAAGCATATTCAAATGCTTTAAACAGTTGCATACGGTGAACTAGCTCTTGGAAGAGCAATATCTTAAGATGTAAAACAATTAGCTATTTCCAATCATGCTGACAATTAAGAATGAATAAAATAAAAAATTCCAACTCTTCCTTAGAAGCTATAACTTTTTTCTTTTATTTTCTTTTCTTTTCTTTTCTTTTCTTTTCTTTTCTTTTCTTTTCTTTTCTTTTCTTTTCTTTTCTTTTCTTTTCTTTTCTTCTTTTCTTCTCTTTTCTTCTTCTTTTCTCTTTTTTTTCTTTTTTCTTTTTTCTTTTTTCTTTTTTCTTTTTTCTTTTTTCTTTTCTCTCTTCTCTTCTCTTCTCTTCTCTTCTCTTCTCTTCTCTTCTCTTCTCTTCTTTTTCTCTTTTGTTACTTTTTTCTTTTTTCTTTATTTTTCTTTCTTTTTTTTTCTTTCTTTTGTTCTTTCTTTTGTTCTTTCTTTTTTATTTCTTTTTTCTTTTCTCTTTTTTTTTTCCATTTTGCATTTTTCTTTCTTTTTTTTCTCCCCTCCACTCCCGTCCCCTCCCCTCCCCTCTCTTCTTTTCCCTTTTCTGTTCCCCTAATTTCCCCTTTTCCTTTTTATTTTTCTTTTGCCTCCCCTCTCTCTCTTCCCCCTAATCCATTTCTCTTTTATTTTTTCCCTTTTCCCACTTTCCCCCCTTTTCCCCTTTCCCCCCTTTTTTTCCCCTTTTTCTTTTTCCTTTCCATTTCCTTTTCCTAGAGGAAGGCAGCTGATGGACAGCTCTAGAGAACGAAATCCCCCCAGTCCTATATCAGAAATTTGATGAAGAGCCGCAGAAGCCCAGGCTTTTCCCTCAGCTCATGCCAATGGCCTTACAGTGGGAGCTGTGAGTGCACACACTGGCGCTGACAGACACCACACTGCCACATTTTCCCGTAGGGGACCAGTCAGGAATCAGTGCCTAAACTGCCAAAGTGAAAAACAATCAGCAGAGATCACTCCTGTGAGGGACACAGCACCCCTGCCTCCAGGGAAATGCTGAGCTGCTTTTGTGTTTCACTCAGAAGCAAGGGAAGGTGATTCCATGACATTCAGGCACCCGAATGTGTCCCCTGGAATGCTTAGTTCATCCTGCCCTGGTATGAGGTGCGGAGCAAAGCCCTTGTCACAGTCCTGGGCGTGGCAGCCTGGAGGAGAAAGGCTGCATCAGGGAGCATCCCATTGTTCCCGCTGAAGTGGCTCTGCCTGTTTTCACTTGGAAGAAAGAGGAAGAGCGGGACAGGAAACTTTGGATTTTTTTTTTTTTTTTTTTCCCCTCCTGACTAGTTTGAGTACAGGAGACACGACCCCTGGTAAGGTAATACACTGCCTCTATCTCACCCTGCCCGTGAGTCCTGACACTCTTCCTGACAGGAGAAGGTGACGTGATTGACATTCAGGGCTGCAAGGTCGCTGGGCTGTAATCTCTAGATAAAATTGCATCTTGTATATTGCTCCCTGACACTACAGCCAGACTCCTCATAATTATTTGGAGGCTATATTATTTGGATTTTATTTTGCCTTTTGAAGAGAAAGGTTGGTTGGATTTATTGTTTATCACTGCTTGCAAATTAAAGGAGAGTAAACTTTTCTTTCTTTGTCTTCAATGACTAATGCAGCAGTCAAATCTTTCGGGTTTTTTGTTTTTCTTTTTAGTAGAAACGGTCTGTAAAGGTGGTAAGGGAGAAATTTTATGTCAACATGCTTTTCCAAAAATCCACTGCCTCTGAATAAAGGACATTTTTGAGTTACCCATTGATTGTTAACTTGCTTGTTGCCATGATATAAGGAAGAGAAAAATGCTACACAGATGCCACAATCTATAACAACACAAGTAACAGGAAGATTTTAGACAGAGGGAAAGGAAGGTCAAATTCACTTAAGCAAACAGCCAAGGCAAAGAAATGGATTTAAACTTTACTTTAAGACCCGGTATATTATGTTATTGCATTTGGGTTATTTCCATTGTGTGATGGGTTCTGCATATCTATCTATCTATCTATCTTACATGATATAAAAGAAGATTTCTTATGAGAAACACATCTGATTAACACTTTAGGTGCCACGTTGCCCATCTTTGCAGGTATGAATTTGCAAGTCTTGAAAAAGAAAAAGCTTTGGCCCAAACCACTTGGATTAGATACTGAGACAGGCTGGGAAAATATTCTCCATCAAACACAAGCCTGTTCAAATGGTTCTATCATGAGGTAGAAAGGATAGTTAAAACTGATGAGCATTGATTTTGCTTGTTGTACTGTGTTTGACCTAGTATTAGCATTTGGAACTTAACTCCTCTGCAAGTGAAATCCACTTCTGTTTAAGAGGTAAATAATTAATGTTTTTTTTCTTGTCTAGAGCTTTCCACATACGCTAGTAAAGGCTATGCTCCAGTACTGTATGTTTCAAAGCTTGTGATGATTGGCAATACATATTAAAGAGCAGGAAACAGTGAGCTTAAAGAGCAGCCTGAAGTCCTAGAAACATCCACAGAGGTAGATTTGATCCCTTTATGACCCTCGAGTGAGTTAAATGAGAAATAAAGGAAGGAGAAATGACTCATTAGAGAAGCCACCATGAAAAGAAGACTACTTTTATTATAAAATATACATATGAAGCTTGTAAAAGCCTTAGTTGTAATATATGGAAGTTCCAAATAAATTATAAAGAAGGAACGTGAAAAATTTTGCTCTTGGCCCCAATATTTAAAAAAATAACAAAAAAAAAAAAATCAAACAAAAAACAAACTCAAATAGGTATGAAGATCCATGAAAAAAAAATTAAACTCAAAATATCAGTTGTCTTGCCATGACTGAACAAGAAATATATCACATAAATACTTTTCAAGATCTTCCCTCTTGTCTCGTGCATTTGCAGGAAATGTCTTTCTTATTGCTACTTTTCTTATTAACTTCAACATAAAGAACCTTTATCTTTGAGGAATCTTTTCTTACCATCCTAAAATCCTCATTGCTTTACAATATAAATCAAATATGTTTAGAAATGGAAATGAGAAAAATTGTCCAGATGTCAGAAAAGTATGTCTGATGTCCTGGTCCCTGGAAAAGAACCTCAAGCCATGGAAATACAAAAAGCATTTTTCCTTTTTTTTTTTAATGGCAGTGAGGTGGCCTTTCCAAGGCAAGTTTTCTTTGTTTCCTCAGTAGAGGCTTGTTCTTTTTTTCTCATATACAGACAGCAATTAAATCAGTATTGATAGTGACATTTGAATGCTGTATCTCTTTTCCTCAGCTGGAACAGTGCTGTCATTTCTTCCTGTGGATAGTTTCACAGCAAAGTGCTGAAAGCCACGTAAACATTCACATTTTCTTTGACACTGAGTCTGCAAGACTCATGAACACACATGCACATTCTTCTTTTATAATGAAGCTAGTTTGTTCACTCACACAACAGTGAATTACCAAAATCAACATAATCTGAGGCACAAAGCAATAAATTAGCAAGACATTTTCTTCTGTCTTGGAAGGAATGTTTTTGGTTTTTTTTTTTTTTTTTCCTTTTATTTTTACATGGAAACTTCTAAGAAGTAATTGATTTCTTGTTTCTTTAGTGTCTGTTCCATGAGTATAAATGAATGTCATTACATACTTATAAAATTTTATGTCCAACAGTATACAGACACCTTTGCATTCACAGAACAGGCACCTTCTACCCACACACAAAAAATGTAATTCATTGTGCTCAGAATTATTGCTTGAAACCAAGGAATATTCCACTGGTAGAAATAGAAGTTGTTTTTCTAACAGTGTATCAAAACATGAAAATAATCCCATGAAGTTGATAGAAACACAGTCAGAAGAGTTAGGTTCATAATTTCATTTTCTGTCCAAAAGTGGTTATGCATTTTTGAAAATCCTATTAGGTGCCTCCCTGCACCTTTGCAACTTAAACACAGCTGTAAATCTGACTGTCAGGCCCTTCTTACAGGAATTTGGAAAATTTCCATTTTGTAATTACTTCCACTCCAACCCATGAAAGTCCCTAAATTTGCCATGGACACAGATTAAACAAATCTCAGATTTTATGTCAGACTTAGGTGACTCTTCAAGGGAAAAGAAAAAAAAGGAATTCTGTTGTTAGGAGAAAACAAACAAACAAACCAGAAAACCCCACAACCTCCCCAAAAAAATCACAAAGCAAATAAACACCCCATACAACCAAAAAAAAAAAAAAAAAAAAAAAAAAAAAAAAAAACCCCAAAAAACAATAAAATTCAAGTTTAACTGAAAATATTTCTTATAAATTCATATCTGTCTACTCATCCACCTATTAATAGTCTTTTTTCAACTACCTGATGCAGTAACTATAAAATATTCAAGACATAGCTTTTATAAAATAGGATAATAAAGGAAGTGAGAATGCACTGTTTGGCCCTTTAAAGGAGGAACAACCATGCAAATTCACCTGTTAGGAGAAATTAGATCCAAATTTTATTAATGTTCAGTAAAATCTTCAGTCAGAGCTCATCTCTTGTCAGAAAGCCCAGCAACATGCCACAAAACTGTGGGAAACCAAGCATCACATGCTCCTTCACCAGGGGATGATATGTTTTTCCTCTGTTTGAGGTTGTTCAGTATTGTTTCCAGATGTTTTCTGAGCAGACAGGGCAGTTTTAATCAATGTTCTTTCTGCTCTACTTCTGTTCTGTAGAAGGAGGTTTTGCTAGGGTCCTATCGAGCAGTAATGTTTAAAAAACATAATTGTCACAAAAATCTCATTTTTCTTGCTTTGCAGAGCAAACCAGTGTTTTTCTATGCAAACTTCTTTCCATATTAATTCACTGTCTGTGATCCTAGCTCCACTGGTATCAATGAAAAGACTTTATCATTTGGGACTTATCTTACCTGTCAATGAAAGTGGGACATTTCTCCAGGACAGAGGTAGATCAGGACTGATCTTAGAGGAAGCTGGACACAGATCTTACAAAATCCCCCATCATGCCACCAGCTGAGCAGGAGACTTTTCAAAGTGTTGCTAGATTAATTAACATTCAATGAATTCTATTGATGGCTTTTTTATCTATTCCTCTGAAATATTTTGATTCTTAAATCATTATGACTGTGAGTTAGGATAAATGTGGCACCTAACTCTACTCCCAGGTGGGTAAACTGTAAATCATGGTGCATCTGGATGAGTTTTTGTTGTTATTGTTTTCTTTTCATATGCAGCTCAGTGTGCCTTTGAAGAACATCAATAGATTTCTTTGATTCTGAAGCAGCAGTACTAAAATATTCAATAGATTATTGAATAGGATGGGTGGTAGGGAAAGATTTGTCAACAGCAGCCTCAAGCAAAATACAAAGATTATGGCACCAGTTTTCAATAGATTTTGTCTATCTGCTTCTAAGACTGTAAAATTAGAGTCTTGCATATCAGTATGAATTTGAGCTGTCTGTTCATCTCAGAAATGTAACAAGAAAAATCAACCACCACAAATATGACTCTCTTTTCCATAATTTTTTAATATTAGATCTTTCAAAAGTTTTCTAATTCTTGCTAAGCACTGTCAGATTCAGGGCTTGTCATTGCAAGTCTGTTCAACTGTTCTTTATTGTCAGTAACACAGACACTCCCCAAAAGAAATTTGCACATACACAAACACATGTGAAGTACTTATCTTCATTTGTTCACCAGATTTTACCAAAGGTTTTGTCAAAGGAGGAAGAAAAAGCCCCAAAACTATGCTTTTCACCTCCTCCTGTTTTAATATACTGGAGTGACAAAAGCTTTCCTGACCTCAAAGGACTCTTTGCTTGTTTTGAAAGGGATAATTTTTTCAGCCTGTTTTACTTAAGCTTCCTTTTAGTTATTTGCAACTTCACAATCCCATTCACAAACTGTTGCCATGGTAAATAATTATATCACAGATGAATTGTGTATGCTCCCACTTCATGGCTGGAAGAGAAATTGTAAAAGGAGAGGTGAGAATGAGAGAGGGGAAAAAATCAAAATCCTTTAAAATTACAGGGGAGAGAGTTGAGAAATGATTACCTCCTCGTTAACATAATTAACTCCATGAATTATAAATTGGTATTAGAACCTCTGACAAAAGGAGTAATTATATTTACTCATGTAAAATTAAACAATACAAAAAAAAATTAATGGGATTCACCAGAAGCTCTGTTAATATTATCATAAAATTCAGAGATCCAAATAGCTCAGATTTAGAAGTGATTTAAGCAGCATAAACTTTAGTGCTTCTTAGATTTGAATAGAGTGAACATGTTTTCTCAGTGTTTTATAATCAAACTATGGCACAAAGCGCATAAACCCGCTAATTCTTCAGAAAAGGGAGTACTAATATACAGAGGCAGCTGCATTCTTCCTAGGAAGGGACTGCTCAGAGACAGCTTTGTTTTTGCAGTGAATTTGTACACGCACATCCATACACACACACACAAAACTCTGTACAGTTACACACATACTTCTCATGAGAACAATAAATCCTGCAGCTATCTCTGAACATTGGGAGAAAAAGAAAACAAGAGATGCAGATGAAAGGTAACCTAATCTGTTGGTTTGCCTTTGGTATTACCACTCCCGTGTTTCCTTCTGTATAATGCGCACCAAACTCATCACAGGATCCACCTCAGCACAGGATCCTTCTTGCTTAAATTTAGATATACTCAAGTCTGACATGATTAGCTGGGCTTCTTCTGGAATCAGTAGAGACTGACAGCTCAAAATCATTATTTGGAATGAGCTCTGTTGCATATGGAATTGATTGTTTTTGGAGATGTCCTCCTTGCTTTCCTCCCCACTTCAAGGACACTTTAAAAAAAAAAAATTCCAAACTGCTATCTAATTTTCCTATCTTTTTTTTTTTTTTTTTTATAATGCAAATATCCATTAGCACTTTATTTTAATTTCATTTTCAACAGCCTAAGCAGTCCTCCCTGTCCCAATAATTTGATGCTTCTCATTTGCTACCTGGATCTGTCTGTCTGTATATCTATCTATCTATCTATCTATCTATCTATCTATCTATCATCTATCTATCTATCTATCCATCTATCCATCCATTTTTTTGTTTGTTTTCCACTGTTTCCCTTATTTCTCTCCCAGCAGGAAGCACTCATGCAAGCTCACACACTCTGTGGTGCATCTTGTTCATGGAGTTTCCACCACAGGTCTATAAAGTAGGAGTAGCATTATGGAGCTAAGGAGTTTGGTGCACTGACCAGTAACCATTGTGACTGGCCCCATGCAAGGGGAGAAAATGGCAGAGATGGTACCACGTGCTGGTGTTTAGGCAGTTGCCCATTTTTACTGTCCCTGGGTACAGCATTCACCCAGCTTCCAAAGCTTTTCTCTAATTCCAACACCACCACTGGCGTCCATAGCCTCTTTAGTTGATGAGCCCAGATATTTTCAACCTTGAATGGATGTTCAGCTTTGAAGTGTACACACCCTACCCCACACACTTCCCACAGCAAATTCCGCTTGTGGACCACATTTAAATTTCAACAGGTTTTTATATCCTGTATTTTTGTATGCTGTCCATCATTCCCCACCTTGATCAGACACACAGAAAAGAGAAGTCATTTCAACCAAGGCATGTCTGCATTTAGTATTTCACCCAGGGCATTATTTCAATTTTCATGTTTCTATACTATTTTTCCCCCCTGCTCTCTCTTTCTGTTGCACAACTTTGTATATGACAAAAGCCTTACCTGCCAACTGTTGGGAAAAAAATGTGATTTCTATTGAATAGTGCACTTTGGAATGAAAGAAAACACTGTATAAACGAGGCTGAGGAACTCATTCACCTGTGCCTATATTACTGTGAAATCAATTATGCAGGGCTCTTTCGAAAGTTACTGATTGTAGCAAATTGAATGGCCTCCATTTCAGCATAATTTGGAGAGGTTGATGTAATCAGAGACCTTACACCATGGTGAGATACAAGATTCGTGATATTCAGATGGGAAAAAGGCTACAATGGTTAAACTTATTCTGTACTCTCTGCTTACTGGCTGTAATGCTTTCATAAGTACAAATGGAATTGTTTTGATGAAGGCAGAGATGGTTCTGAGGGGCAGGAAAAGGGGAGAAAAAGACAGAGAGGAGGAGAAAAAAAAAAAAAAAGAAGCCAACAAACCTCTATCAGGTTGTTTGAAATCAAGGTACTGTACTGTTAAGCGAGGCAGCAGTGGAATCTAATCCTGAGCATAATTGGTTGCAAATGAAACACTTTAATATCAAATCTTGAGTTGTGCCCTGGAGCTGCAGTTCAGGTTTGCATGAGCTACATGTAAGTGGAGCTAAAATGTGTCTTTTTTTTCTTTCTTTCTTTTTTTTTTTTTTCCTTTTGCAAAGGTACATTCTGTTCCAATCTGTTGTAAATTTGTGGGGCAAAGTAATTGCTCCTCAGCTTATAAAGCAAAGGTATTCTGTCTTGAGATGTTCTGTACTCTGAAAAATAATCACATAGAAATAAACAATGAAAAAACCTGATTCAATAAGAATAAAAATAAGCAGATTCTCAACAAAATCTATCTCACAAAGTCAGCCTGCCACTCTGTGTTCTGTTATGTGAAGATATTTATTAAACTTATCATTATATTATATAATGGCATTTTATTTGTACTATCAATCTTTTGGAAAACACAGAAAGTGAAAGAAAACCTGGAAAAGAAGGGAACAATATTAGCACTTTGACTTTCTAATTTCTTCATGTTCTAGAAGACTTCACAAGCCAAATATGGAGGTAAACTTAAGAATTTAGATTTATCTCTCTTTGTAAAATGAAATTATACCAATTACAGCCTTCAATTTTTTTTTTTTTTTTAAGAGGAAACTAAATGTTCATTCTTGCAGTAAAATCTTCAGTGAACAGTTCAAATCACTTTGTACTGTGTTCACGATACTGAAGCAGGGATCCCACAGCATCTCTTGTCACTTTAAAGGATGTGATCTCTGCCTTCGCCCACCCAGTCTGTAAATTAAAAAATAATAACACTTCCTTCATTTGTAGTAATTATCTGCATTTCTTTTTTTTTTTTAACATAAGAATTAGACCATAAATTTTCATGCAAAATACTAAGCACATTGTGACACATCCCTTTCTTTGTTTTTCAGTCCATATTCAATGCTGTCAATAAGTGAAACCCTTGTTTCTAGATTTTTCCATTTACAGAATTAAGCAGCTTTTCAGTTTTTCAGACTTATTAGAATTTGTGTACAGAAGTAGTAAAATTTGCATAGACAATATTGCAGTATCAACTTCAGCATATTTTTCAGCTTTTCCCCTATGCTTATGCTTATTTCTAAAGAAAATAAAAGCAAACAGACAAGGTTAAAAATAAAAATTTAAAAAAGAATATTTTTTAAAAAGTTACCTGTAAACCATCCACCTCCATCTCATAGATTTATGTTGCTTCAGAATTTCTTGGTTGGCTCTCTACAGTGGCCCAAAATTTCAACTGCTCTGACTTTAGTATACAACAACTCTTCTCTAATAACCAAGAAGTAACGGAGTTCATGAGTGATGAAGTACTGGAATCCTGGGCCTTGACGCAGAAAAGTTCACCAAATAAGTTCCAAGTGACCAGAAGATCATAATATTTACTACAGGTTCCATATCGACTCAGTTACATTTACTGTAATCCATAACAGAACTTCCTACATTCATTTTCATACTTACAGAAAAAGGAAAATTGATTCCTTTCAGGAAAATTTCTGATTCTTTCTTTGCATGATAAATTTCCTCTGTGGTACAGGTTTTTACAGAGTCTTACCAGAGATTAAATATTGAGAAATCTGACCTGTGTATATTTAATACAGCATGCACTCTTGACTATAAATTTCATGCAAGATGTAAAAGAGTTAAAGCATGGAATCATTATGTATTCTTGACTGAGATTCTTTGCAAAGGTAACTAAAGGTTATCAGGCTGATATCATTTGAGAGCTTGACAGAAAAGAGCCACAGCATCCTCTATATTCTTTATATGTGGACACCACATAATCTGTTATTCACTCAGATAAAAAATCTGTTATTTACCCTTTACATTTAAAATTACAAAACTGTAGATATTTACTCCCAACAGGTTATTCCTGGAAACTATTGCAATCCTATGGATGAAGTTCCCTAAAACACACCCTGTGTCACCATATGCTCAACCAGTGGCTTGCTGCCACAATGGCATTTCAGTAACATTATAGAAAATTGATTAGAATAAATATAGAATTCATTCAAATGAAGAATACCCAGAGAAGCATCTAAAGCAAACTCTTAAATTTCTAAGGACACTGACATGGAAATTCTCTTATTCTGTTTGAGAGCTGAAGAAGCACTTCTATGTTCAAAGTGATATGCACTACACAAGTTGATCAAATAATATATATTTTGTCTATTTCTAAAAGCACTGCTTTGAAGCTCTCTTGCTGTCTCCATACCTAACCATCTAAATTCTTTTCCAAATATCCCAAAAAAACAGTCTTCTTTATTTTGCCTTTCTAGTTTCTTTCACTAAAAAGACAAAAACCAGAAAGCTGCCTGCATCTTTCGGTTACAACTTGTTCTCCAACTTTGCCCCTGGTGCTTATTGCATGTGACTGAAAGTGAAAAGGAAAAGGTTACAGCCTCACTCAACAATTACATACAACACACACAATTGAATGGCAGCTGGACAATGAACCAACTACAATACAGGATTCCTATTACCTTCTTCAGCCCATAAACCTGGAGTAGTTCACACAGTTCACAAGAGGAGCAACAGGTAAGCCACCCATCCCTACTGGCTGAAAGGTTTCTTAGAAGAAGTTTCTCATTTACCTGGATTTCACTCTGCTGTTAAGTGTGAAAGGAGAGAAAGGAGATGGAGTGACAGAGGAGGAAAAGGAAAAAAAAAAAATCCTGCTTTAAAATTTTACAAGGGAGGAAGTAAATACAAAACAAGGGGAAAAAATACAGTCTAACCCAAAGAGAAGTATGTCTCTTGAAATAAATATCTCCCAAGCTCATAAACAGTGAGGCCAATGGTCATGAATGTAGCAGATGTTTATTGCCTCTTACACCCTCTGCTACTTTGGGATAATCACTTAAATATCACCAAATCCAGTTTGAATTTAAATTAGCTTCATATTTTCTTTCATGATTATTTCATTAAAAACAATCATATGATTAGCCAATTAAACAGAGAGGGAGAAGGGAAAAAAAAAGAAAAAAAAGAAAAGAAAAAGGAAAAAAAAAACAGTAGGAGAGCAATAGCCTTTAATATTTTCAATTAAGATGCAGTGCCACCAATAAAAGAGGCTTACATTTTCATTTTATGGGTACCTATGGAGAGCATTAAGACACAAATGACTCAGAGCAAGGTAATCATTTCAAAATATATTGTAGTGGAGGACTGTAAACAGTGCAGTGTATTAGCTTAGATGGCATGTGATGAAAATATCAAGTTTCCAGAAGTACATTCAGCATTGGTTTTAATATTTCTTAGGGCATGCATTTGCAATGCATGTCTTCTTTTATGGGAGCAGAGGCAATGTCCTCATGCAGAGCAAAGTTCACTGCTGTGGTGGAGGCGCTCCTTGAGCTGTGCTCATGGGTCACACTGGCTTTTTAACTCTACCCAAACATAACAGGCTGAGGCACCAAGCTGTGGAAGAGGTTACCAGCACTACAGAATCCCATGAAATCACTTTAGGCTGGCCTAATTGACCCAGGAACAAAGACGGTGTGGTGGGTTGACCCTGGCTGGATGTCAGGCACCCACCTAAGTTATTCTATCCCTCCACTCCTCAGCTGGACAGGGGAGAGAAAATATAACAAAAGGCTTGTGGTTGAAGGAAAGGAAAGGGAGAGGTCACTCACTCACTCACCGGTTACTGTCTCAGGCAAAATGGAGACTCAGCTTGGGGAAATTAATTTAATTTATTGCCTGCCAAATAAGAGCAGAACAGGAAATAAACCAAAATAATAATAATAATTAAAAAAAAAAAAATCTTCCCGTCACCTGTCCCTCCTTCACAGACTCAACTTCACTCGTGATTTTCTCAACCTCCTCCCACCCAGCACTGCAGGGGCACGGGGAATGGGATCATGGTCAATTCATCACATGTTGTTATCACTGCTTCTTCCCCCACCTGTGCTGGACTCCTCACTCCCTCCCCCTGCTCTAGCATGTGGTCCCTCCCACAGGAGAGAATCCTGCATGAACTGCTCCAGTCTGGATCCTTCCCACAGGGTCAGTCGTTCAGGAAAAGGATTTCATTCCAGTGTGGATCCTTGCCATGGGGTCACAAGTCCTGTCAGCAATCCTGCTCCAGTCTAGGCTCCTCTCTCCATGGAGTCACAGGCCCTGCCAGGATCCTGCTCCAGCACGGGCTTCCCATGGGGCCACAGCCTCCTCTGGGCATCCCCTGCTCCAGCCTGGGCTCCCCCAGGGGCTGCAGGTGGATCTCTGCTCCCCTGCCCTCCCTGGGCTGCAGGGGCACAGCTGCCTCACCCTGGGCTGCTCCAGGGGCTGCAGGGGAATCTGAGCTCCAGAGCCTGGAGCAGCTCCTGCCCCTCCTGCCCTGCCCTGCCTGTCTGCAGGCCTGCTCCTCTCACATCTTCTCATTCTTAAACTGGCTGAAGTTCAGCAGTTTCTGCTCATTTTTTTCCCCTTCTTAAATGCATTATAGCAGAAATCCTGCCACTGTCACTGATTTTATTGGCCTTGGCCAGTGTTGGGTCCACCCTGGAGCTGGCATTGGCTCCCTGAAGGTCACAGGAACCTTCCAGCAGCTTCTCACAGAAGCCACTCCTGCAGCCCCACCACTGCTTACCATGCAAAGCAAATACAGGGAGAAATCACAGGTTTGTCAGGAAAATGTCAGGTAGGAGCCACTAGTACTGCTCAAACACAATTCAAGGAAAAAAATTCTGCATTTATCAGAAATCCTTCCATCCCTAATGCCCAGACAAGACCTCCATTAGCTTCATTATGGTAACATCTAGGGGAGCATATCAGGGACAAAAGAACCATATTTTAGTTTTAGCAAGAAATAATCGCTTTCAGTAAGCTCTAGGAATTGATTTCATCTTTATGAAGGTCTTTTTCCAGTTAAGGATATTTATCAGTTTAGAATTTTAACTTCAGGGTTGTTTCTGGCTTTTGGGTTTGCTTTTAAACTTAAAATAGGAAAAAATCTTAGGGCAGTACTTCTATTTTCTTTCTCTGACTCTTTTTCTATCTTATCCCCCTTCATTTTTTTCTTCCCCCTCTCCCCTCTCGTTATTTTCCCCCTCATATAAAAGAGTTTTCAAAATACAAAAATAATTAGATCTGTTTGTTTAATACTGAAATAAATTATTGCCCACTACCCTATCTTTGTTCCTTGTAATTTCTCAATGACATAGCTCCAAGTAGCATTTATGTCAGAAAGGGTTTTACCTTGATTCTGCTAGGCCTTTTGCTTCATCTTGTCAGTCTTCTCTTTTTAAATTAAAATACTAAAACTGATGTACAGTGATACTTAGGATGGTACCTTTGGGTAACTCCACCTTCTAACTTCCATCTGTGGACTAGTGCCCATGAGTTGTTTATTCAACATTGTCTTTCCTTTCAAAATGAGCCCAAAAGGAAGGATGTCTCTAAATATAAACGGCAAACGAAATTTAGCATCTGACAGATTAAGCTCATTATATCTTTTTGCTATTTTCCCAAGAAGATCACATTTATGACCAACATTTCTGAAATGAAAATATTTGAACTGGGGATCAAATTTTGCTGGAGTTATTTTACTGAACAGTGAAATGTCATCTTTTCAATATAATGAGTGGAAATTGCATGATTTTGGATCAAAAGGGAGATGTCGGGATGAGGGTGGAATGACAGTGGAGAACTTCACAGTCTCTGGAGTTATTCTGGCAGATTGAAAGTTTTTCACCATTCTATAATGGTAGCAGTATTTATGTATTTTACATATCCTAAGAAAAGAATTTGCTAATTTCCTCTACTCTGATGATTATTACTGATTAGTTGGTCAGGCTGACCACAGATGTGTGCTGCCATAATCAGTGGAGACATTGGCAAGGGACACAGTGGGAGGATAGATGTTACAGGGGGTTAACACTGTGCTGTCAAAATGGTTGCTTCATTCAACTGCAGATGTGAGTTCTTAATAACAGTTTTGGGTGTTCTATAATATTAAAATTTGCAGGAATGGTTTAGTTTTATATTCAAGCAAAAATCACGTCCTTTCTGCCTTTTACAGTGAAAAATTTAGCTGTAGGAAATGAGAGTGATGCTATGGGAAAAGCTGACCTCAGACCTTCAAAATGGTGGAAAACCTATGAGCAGAGAGGTTGACCATATGATTTTCCTGTTTAGTCAGCCTCAAAGTGTGTGGCAACCTTTCACGTCAATGCCCCTATCATTCAAGCTGAAAGAAGATTTTGAATCTTTATTGAAATAGATCATGATATGCATAACTCTTAGACAGATTATTTGAGGGAAGAATGCAATGGTCGTAGGAAAAGCTACTGGCAAGAATGGAATATAGCAGGCAATAAGGGGAATATTCTCAATTTTTTTACTCTGAGGTCAGTTAAACACCACCAGCTGTTAATTTATTTGTTTTTGAGGGAAAGGTGCAAGGCACAGGGTAAAGTTAGAGGAACAGTGACAAAGGCACATATGTCAAGGACATAATTCAGAAATAGGCACTAGATATAATTACTCAGTGACATATGCATTGTTTCAGTACAGGGAATGAAAATAAAGAAGAGACATTAATCAGAATGATAATCAGTCAATGATTCAATAATGGTGATCTAGCTGTACTTAGTTTGAACACCTCACGTCCAGGAAAATATCCAGGTAGTCACCATTTTCATACTGATTATATAATGAAAAATGAGAGTAATGATTCAGGTTTGGCAGCCATAGGGTTCTCCTATGCTGAGAAACTAATAAATGGACACTAAATCTTGATACACAGATCACATTGGGGCTGTCAGGGCATAATCTTCTCCAGAAAAGTTTCCTTGATAATTCAGTGTACCACAGTTTACTTTTCCCACTAGACTAGCACTTCAATAGCATAAAAAATACTTCATACTGCATTAACACTTCCTGTGGATGTTATATTTCTGACACACACAGGGGCCAGACACTATTTGGTGCAGTGTTATTTGTACTGTAGGGACACAGTGTTGTCCCTTATGAGCTCCTTGCATTTAGATTTCGGCACAAGTATGTTGCCAGTTGGGTTGAATGTGGGTAGAAGTTTTTTTATTCTCTCCACCTGTTTTACATATTGAACAAGACATGTTATTACTTGATTGTGTTGTTGATGAGAATTTAATTATTTCCCTATTCCTCTATGATGAAAGGAAGCAGGGCAGTTGCTGCAACTACAGAGAGTGCTTCTGTTTTGGAAAGCTCACCTATTAGAAGATAGATATAATGTGTTTCACTAAAAAAATTTGTAATAACTTCACAGTTTTTTTTCCCCATAATGGCAAACACAAAGCTGAAAATTAACACTTTCTCAGGTACCCATGAATGAAAACATCCAAGTTACAAGTTAACTTATACATAAATAGTTTTGAGGAAATTTAAGAAGCTACCAGCCTCTCTAATGAAAATCTTCTTATCTCTGGGGCATCTTTATGAATATTTGGTTTAAGGTTGTGGGATTTTTTTTGTTTTGTTTTCTTTGATTTGGTTTTAGTTTGGATTAGTTGTTCAATTGGTTGTTTTTGTGGAAGTGAAAAGGTGTATCAAAAGTCATGTCGAGTTTCTTGCACCTCACAGAAAATATAACTGTTATATCCCTGCTCTACCTCAACATCTGCTCTGGGTGTGTGTATTCCTATGCAAAGAGACAGTTGAAAGTTCACTCATTTCCCAGACTTTTTTTGCCTAACCCATTCTGGAATGATAGAGCTCAGACTCTTGATTTAAGTGAAGTTTTTTTTTGTTGTACCATATGGTAGTGTGAAGAAACCTCAATCAAGAACTATTATGTGTTTCCCTTGAAAACCTAAATGAAAACAGAGAATTTCCAAATGAAAAGTGTCAGGCTTTGCAATCAACAAAGTGAATGGAAATGACTGTTCGGGCAATAGTTCATGCTGAACGGAATAAAAATTTAAAAATAGGAATATTTTCAAGGGGACACATGAATATCATCAGACATGCTTAATGCTGATAAAATATCACATGGATTTTGTGATGGGGTTGTCTGGCTGAAGAATTTCTCCCTCTGAAGGTTTGGAAAGGCGTGCTGTAAAGGTCTTTCCAGGAACAATGGTGTTATCTATTGAAACATGGCATCTGGGAAGGTATTAAGGGAGATTTCACATTTATCTACAGTAATTTCCAACTTTACTGCTGCACCACTTTTTACTTATGGTCGTATATGTTCTTGAGTCTCCTAGGCTTACAGTTCTACTCCTGCCATGTGCTGTGTGCTCCTCTCTTCATAATAATGCCACTGATGCATTTCACATCCTCTCAGGACCTGTATCACTGCTGTGAGGGATCCAATTGCTCTTAATAAACAGATTCTTGGGTTTTGTTTGGGGATTTAATTTTTTATTTTTTCTTTTGGTTGGTTGATTGGGTTTTTTTTTTTTTTTTTTTTTTTTTTTTTTTTTTTTTTTTTTTTTTTTTTTTTTTTTTTTTGCAAACCCCTCCAGCTAATTCCAAAAACATGGTATAACACAAAACTAATTTCCTTTAAATTCTGTTTTGTTCTTCTCAAGTCCCACCTCAGAACATGTGGGGAACATTTCCTCTTTATATTTCCTTTTTCCTCTTTATATTCATCCACCACTTAAATACTTTGTGAGAGAATGAAGCCAACTTTTTGTCCATTTGATTCCTTGGCTTGCCCAGCTGCTTAAGGATGTTCTTCTTTACATGGCATTTTCATTATAGACAGAATATACTGTTACCCGCATGCAAGCATGGCGTCTTTGTCTCTGAAGCAATGGCACTTAAACTCCAGGAAATTTTAATAGAATGGTTCACATTCAGAGTCTCACTCTTCTCTAAATACCTGCTGTAAATGAGCTTTCTCTTTCCTGCTGCTTTGAAATGAACAATTAAAGCAAGTTCCACCTTGAGTAAGCCTGGGAGCACATTGGCATTTCTGGGTTTGGTGGAGGATGTGTCATGTGTTGTCTCCATTTAGTTTCTCACAATATGATAGTATTTTTGTTTTGTTAAAATGATAGAAGAGGAAAAAAAAACATACGGAAAGTAAAAAAAAAAAAATTACTGAAAACATTAAAGTTTACAGAATGGAGTTTACAGAACCATTTACTGCCAGCCTAGATATGAAATTTTTACCATTAAGGTGTTTTATCCAACAAAGGGGCAAATTTTACCACAGCTGAAGCCTGTGAGATTTCTTCATATTTTTGCACATCACTTCACTCTTCTCCCATTTCTCTCCCTGCCTGAAGTCCAGCAGCTACTCCTATCTACACTGCCTGATGCAAAACCTATCAAAGCCAATGGAAATGGTCATATTAACTTTGCTGGGCTTTGGTCCAGGTCCTGAGCCATATGGGGCTTGAACCAACCTTGACCTCAGTGGAGATGAAACAAGTCACCTCCGACACTGCATCAGTATTTCCTACAATCCATCAGTGAGATGTGTCACACATGCAGCATGAGTGAGTCCACCTGCCAAGAGTGATACTTTTGCTCTACTGGCTCATGGCCAGTTGGTTAGTCATGCTATTTTCCCTGCATGATAAGAGAAGTTATGCATATTAGGCATTTTTTCCTCCTATTTAAAAATGACAGCCTGGGATCTAACTTTGCATTAACTGCTCATAAAGTTCTGCAAATTCCTCTCCTTCCTTTTGTGATTAGCACATTAATGATCTTCAGATGGTTCAGTGCAATGCTGCAGAAAGTTTGGATGACTAACAGACCTTTCTATTGTCACTGCTGGTGAATGTTTAAATAAAGGTGATGCAATTAAGAAATATTCATACAAATCGTAGGGGGAAATGAATTGTGGTTTTGAGTTAAATGGCAAAGCATTAATACAATCCTCACAGCAAAATGTCCTTGCATCTTTAGTACACTCAGGTCATAAGTATGCAGCTTAGGCTACTACAGAACTCTGATTCACCTCAAGGACTCAAGTGAAAAGTGCCCTAAAACTGACAAAGAATTCACAGATTATATATCACATATGCAATTAAAAGTGATCACAATCAGTTAATCATAGTAATAACAATGGGGAAATTTTGCCTAGGTTTTATCATCTACACAGCTGTTATTGAAAGATGCTTTTGCATAATGCCATCAATATGAGATATTAAATACAAGTATTTTCAAGATTCATTATTTTTCCCTGTCAATTTTCCTTTGTCAAAATTATAAAAGTCAGAATCTAAAAAATGCCCCTGAAAATATACTGCCTTTAACACAGCTATAATAAAACTAGTAAAATTAATCAATTTGTGTATTTCAACTATTCTAAATCGTTTTGTATCACTAACAATATTTACAACACAAATTATTTTTGTTGTTTTCTGTACAAAATTCTATGTTTAAGAGAAAAAAACTAAGTATCCTTTTAAAGTTGAATTTTAAAATAGTTTTGCATAGAGAGCCGTGTACCCTTGACAAAGAAAAGTTTTAAAGTTTTGACTTTTAAAAATAATATTGAGTATAAGTAAAGGAAATGGAAGCAGAAATCCACAAAACTCAAACTGTTGTACCAAAGGATTCCTAACCATGTTACTAAGCAATGCTAAGATTAGGCCTGAGCTGAAAATCTTCCAGGCATAAACAGAAGTTTCAGTTAGTGATTATTTATTCAGTAGTCTAGTTTGTTTATATGTTTGTTTGGTTTTGGGTTCCTTTTTTTTTTTGTTTGTTTTTGTTTTTTGTTTTATTTTGTTTTGGTTTGTTTTGGTTTGGGTTTTTTTGTTTTTGTTCTTTTTTAATCTGTACTATGTTAGTGTTACAGAATAGCAGTGAATGCATTCTATAATTTCAATTACTTCACACTGTTTCCCACAGCAAGCAGACACTGCTCTCTGTATTGGTGAGAGATTACAAATTGGGGTCGAGGAGCTGCTCTTGTCTTACTCCATGCTGTTCCCCTATGAGACAGTGCCTAATAAATCTCTAGTGGGGTCATACAGACCTTACAATCCTTAGGATTCCCTCAGAGTAGAAGTCACTATATTAAACAAATAGTTATTAACATAAAAATCTTTACCAATTATTACGAATTTACCTATGACTTTCTTTGTTCATGCCAGACTGAATATTGCAGGTCTTGCAGCTGAATGATCATGAAGAGCTTTGAAGAAGTATTTCATCAGATCTTTCTGATACACACAGCACAGATGGTTATGCTGATTTATTTATTTATTCCCTTCCAAAATATGAATTAGCTTTTTTGCTTTAATCAAGTAGTCTCTGTGTTTGTACTCAGATCAGCATATATTTTAGGCCACATCTAACAAATGGTTCACAGAGCAGTAATTGTGCTTCACAGCTTCTACTTCCATCTTATTCTTATTGGCCATACAGGCATCGTTTCACAAGGTTAATTGATGAGACCAAGCTCAGAAATGAGGGATCAGAAGCAGAATGACTCTGTGAGATTTATGGACAACAAAAGATTATCATAAGCAGTTCTGAGATGGGGAATGTAAAATAGTATTTAATGTGTGTGGCGGCAGGGGGGACCAGCAGCTAAATCACCAGGACTTTTTATGAACTCCACAGAAATTCCTAAGCTCCTTCAGCTTCTGTGATGTAGGTTTACATGTAAGGGATGTGCCTGTAAACAGGGTGGGATAATTTAATTTTCAGCGCTTCTTTTGACTTCCATTGTTTTTCCAGTAATATTTTGGATCAAGGAGTGGAATATCTGTGTAATATACAGAAAAGGTCTTATATTTTCATCTATGACTTTTTCATCAGCCAAAGGCTGTGAGAAGTTTGTGGGGTCCAAGGTCCAGCTTAGTGTATGCATGAGGATTGCACTCCAGCGCATTTCCTTGAACGGGTGTTGGCCACGAGGCACAGCAGGATGCTGACAACATAATGAGTGTTCAAAGAATTAACAATTTCTAGGAAGAAACACATTCCCTGTGTAAGTGCTGCACAGTTGATAAATGGATTGGCAGAAAGCTCGGCACATCTGTAAAGCCTTTGGTCTTACAGCACCTGTGTGTGCAATCTTGTAGTGTTTGTTTGCTGAAGATAGGTGCCTTCAAGGTGCATCTGTATTGTGCAAGCTTCATAAAATTGATTAGGGTGTCCACAGTGTTGTTTTGGCCAGCACTCCAGGTATCCAATAGCCAGTTCAAAACAATTACTCTTTCAGAACAAAGTCTTAATTTTTCGTTTGTGTATTTGTTTGCTTGTTTGTTTCTTTTCTCCTCCTTGGAAATATGGCTGGGAAATTCAGTCAAATGGTAGCCTTACTTGAGGGGAATCTGGCACCAAAAGCTGAATTCACCATTGCTGTAAGGATCTTGTGTGACCTTGAGTAAGTCACTTCTACTCTTTGTTCCTTAGCTTCTATCTGTAAAATGGAGATAAATGCATTTCCATACCTCATGGGGGCCTGCTAAAATGCATTCATTACCAAGAAGTACATTTTATCTACAATTTACACATTTTTTCTCTGCTGTCCTTGCTAGAAATCTGATTGTCCAACCAGTCCCAATGTAAACCCTCTTGCTTCTGAGTGAAAGCCAGGATCTACCTATTAAACTTTTTAGAACTGCTTATTGCATATTTTTTCACTCTGAAACCACCAAGACTGCTCTTTTTGTCTACAGAATTCTGGACTGAACAGGAAGCTTTACCAATACAGTCTGGCTGATCCTGTATTTCTTGTTTTCTGCTATGTGTAGTTCAGGGAATGGTGTCAGTGTTTAAGAAAAAAAAATTCCCTAAGTCATCAAAATTATGAGCAACTAGTTATGAAGAAACAGCGCTAATTAAATCAGAAAAACACAGATAGGAACACTTGTGGAGATCATCTGGTCCTACATTTTCAAATCACTAAAAAGGGGGAAAAAATTTCAGGACTAAAATCTAATTTCATCAAGCCCATCTTTTTATGACATAATCACTTCTGGAAATTATCCTATTCTGTTCTTTGAGATCATTGATCCTCTCCTAAATCTCTTAAATGTAAC